>NC_059294.1:0-35000 GCF_017591435.1 Portunus trituberculatus | reverse complement strand
TTTAAGAGAGTTTACTCTCAACAGGCTCAGCCAGTAAAATATGTTTTATTACTTAACATAAGTATTGTCATCCTATTTATTATTTATATGTTTTGTAAAATGAAAATAATTTGGCTAAATAAACATTATAAATCTAATCTAAAAAATCTAAATCTAAACACCCAGGAAACGGTTACAGATACTCGTGTTTAGAGGACCATGATAGGATAGTAACGGTTATTAACCCCTTCAGTACTGCGACGCATTTTTACTCGGAGTTTTGCGTGTAATTAGACGGTTTTATTTACATTAGGAAGCATCTATGGAGGTCAGAAGATTAATGGCCACAGTCTTCACTATTCTAATCCCCACATAAGTTTTTGAAGCTGTATCAGATCAGCAAGTAGTTACCAGAATGAATATGAAAACGTGCCCTAGTACAGAAGAAGTTAAAGATAGGTGATGGAATGGAGTGGTGTAAACAAGTATACATGATTGTACATACCTATGAAAGTAAGGACGAAAATTTCAAAAAGGATCAGCGAAAGATAGGCAGACAATGGTGTGATACGTTTTGTTAGGTTCCCGTGGGCAGATTTATGAAGCTTCTGTTTTATGAATCGATACTCGTGGCACAACCAAGTTGTTGTTCTTCCCTTCTGCGTCCCCATCCCGTCACCGCCCCTCCCACCCAGCTGTGCCGAGGGAGGGAGGGAGGAGGGGATGTGACTGGAGGGGAGACTGAAGAAAGATAAGGAAAGGACATCTTAGACAAATGTTTAGAGTGGGTGGTAGGGAAACACATTCCTCTGCATCAGCTTATGTTTCCCTACCACCCACTCCACACAAGGAAAGAAGTGACAAGGTGGGAGAAGAGAATGCAGTCATGTCCGATACTTTATAAAGCACTGCATTCTCCCAGAATAAACAAGACTACACGTACACGCAGCCTAGTCCATATTAGGCCTAGTCGAGCTACCAGAATAGTTTGGATGCCACACAATGCTGCGCTGTGGCTTTGTGCGTCCATCACATCAGTACAGCACAGCGGCATACACAGGAGCTGTTTATCCCGTATGTCTGATATTTATTTCTGGTCACGTGGCTCAACAACACTTCCCATGATCTCTGTTGGCGTCATTTGTCCAATTAAAATCAATACCCTGCCCGTATTTTCTTCCTCCTCCTCCTCCTCCCTATCTTATCCGCATGCTAGAGATGCGTGGGACTCATTTTCTAGCCGCACGCACCCCGAGACGCCCCGCCGTGGACTCCCGGTCAAGGTGATCTTGTTATCTACTTGCCAGTGGGATTCCGGCGCCCTTTGTAGTGCCCGGAACATTGCGGTGGTCATGCGCTTTCCCATATGGCCTCTGCCGACACCTGTACCTGCGCTCTCGAGGGCTTTCTGTTCCGCAAATTATGATAAATGTTCACATGAATCACCACACAGTAATATCAACGAGTCGGTGTCAATTTCGACTTTGATTTAATTGGAAATGTGCGTTTGTTGTCTAAAGTGTGTGAGACGTATGGAAGGCGCCTCTCACATTTTTGCAAGGCAGCACAGAGAGAGAGAGAGAGAGAGAGAGAGAGAGAGAGAGAGAGAGATATGGAGATGGGTGAGGGGGGGGAAGGATGGTCATCTCTGACTTCATAGTATATGCAGGCAGTAGAGCAGAGCACCAGCGCAGTAAATAGAAGGGTGGTGACTGGTTGGCTACGCTAGTGCGTCCGATAGACTTCGAGGGAACCCGGTAACACGAGGGGTGTCTTGGCAACGTAACGTGCGTTGAGGTTTATGAAGGAAGAAAGTATTTTTAGGGTATTTATATATTTCCTTTTTATAAAGTGATCAAATCTATTCATCAACGAACATGCTCATGCCATCCATATAACATCATAGACCTCCTTCTCTCTCTCTCTCTCTCTCTCTCTCTCTCTCTCTCTCTCTCTCTCTCTCTCTCTCATTTGACAGTTTTCCATCACTGAAGGCAACATTCAACACTGCTGTTGTATTGTGCGAATAATCTCGGTATTCTCTATTTGATTTCATCTACCTTCTTTTCTCTTGCCTTCGCCATGGAGTCTCATCTGTCCTACCGCCATTATCAACAATGTAATGCTCCCGCCATGGAGGCTCTCATCTGTCCTACCGCCATTAACAACAATGTAATGCTCCCGCGAGTGTCGCTCCGTCCTCACCATGGAAATCGCCTGCTGTGTCATCCTCTAACCTCACTCGCCAGTGATGGAGCGCCTCGTTGGAATATTGTGCTATTGTTGCCTTTCGACAGACCATCGCCTGCTCCACAGGGAAACACCCCACTATTGCATAGTATCGTATTTTGTTGCATCCTCCTCCTCTCCTCCAGCAAGAGGGCGGAGGAGAAAAGCTGATAGGAAAGGGACGGGTCTTCGGTAGCCTGTATATATAACAGGTAGGCATCGAGAGGAGGGAGGACCCTGAAATACAACCAGTCCCCCGCTGGGAGGACGAGGCGGTGACGTGTCCGCCACAACATCTGAAGTCTTCCATCATTTATTTATGAACCGTGTGAGATAGTGGCTAGTTTTAAACAGTCATTCGTGTGCAAGATAAACAGGGCAGGTGATAGTGTCGACACCTGGCCAACAACCGGACTTGGTGCTGCACAAGACTTACCAGCTCCTCTCTTCTCCTGCAGGCTGTAACTGACTGTCTTGAAATCTTCAACCTCTTTTATCGCCGCGATAAAACGTGTTTTGTTATTTTCGAATTTTGCTACTTATTATTTTGCATACCTCCTATTCTCCCGTCATTATTCACCTATAATTACATTTTGTAATATAGTTTGTGTTCTGAGACACGGATTGATATTCGTGTCTTAGAACACTATATAGATTACAATATATAGCGATGAATAAGTAATGCGAAATATCACTTGAACAATGAACAATCTATCTGTAAAAGGTGAGTAAGGGAGATGATGGAAAGAGATACCAAGGCTTCGGAAGTCCTGCTCTCGCCTCTCAGCTGTCTCCTTTCTCCGACTCTCCGCTGATCAGTGATCACTACCGATGCTGAAGGCGTTCGGACATTGCCGGGAAGACTTACTTAAGTCAGTGAATTACGTTAACTTATCGCATTCACATTCTGAGCAGTGCAGATGCACAAGGGGTGTACGAGGAGTGACATAGGAGGTAAGATTTTTCTGACAGATGATTAGATTTTTGCAAAGAGGGTTAATTCAACATTAAGGCAAGACAGTTTATTGGGAACGGATTCGAACGTAATACATGGAGTGTTGGGGGAAGTGAGTGACTGACCAATGAGGAAACACTGGCAACGACCAGTTACAGCTGACATACCCACGTCTGCATGTTCGTTTTGTTTTGTTTTTGTTTGTTTTTTCATTGTTTCCGTGTGTGTGTGTGTGTGTGTGTGTGTGTGTGTGTGTGTGTGTGTGTGTGTGTGTGTGTGTGTGTGTGTCATAATGTTATTTGTAATATCCAGTAATGATAATCGGATGTAAGCGCGGCACTTCCCCTCAGCCATCTCAAGTATTGGAGCTACGGAGTCTCCTTAATTCTATGTTCAATAGCTGTCTTCTGTAAACACCTCCGCGAAGACCAACAAACGGGGTTGTGATTGGTGGACTTCATTGTTCAAACGGACCTTCGTTTGACAGATTTTTTTTCTTATGTAAATTATATTGTTACGCTGGCCAACTGTTAGACAGGAAAGATAAACTGGCATTCCAAGCGCCTTATTCAGAAGCACTTCCCTCTCTCACCGCGATCATTTTCAAAGACTACGGAGACAATTAGCCGAGTTCTAAAGTATTTGTCCTGTTGATAATGCAGAAAACTTATAAACATGTCATCAGAATTATAGAAACATCCTTACAAACCCGTGTCGCTTCAACGAGAGGCCTATGAAAATAGAGAAGGTGCAGCGAGGAAGTGTTACAGAATATGTGCTTAAGGAAGGTTTCATCAGTCCATTGGAAAAGAAACTTAGCTGTGACTTTCACTCGTATTGCAAGCGGCGTCGGTATTGAATTGTAGAAGTCAGATGAAATTTTACGTAATGGAGGTGGTAAGAAAGAGCTAGGCAGCGAGGCCCAGAGGAAGGCGGCTCCTGCGACACCAGAGCACAATAACAAAGGACGCGCTCCCTTTCCGAGCTTCAAAAGGCGAGGAGCGTAAGTAAAGCCTTGTCGCAACATAACCTCGTCGTTAAATTAGACCGTTCCTTTGTTTGATAGGCCGCGCTTTATATGTCCTTATGTTTGGTGAGGTAAACTAAAGCACTCATGGGAATAGAGAAGGAAGAGGAGGAGAAGGTGGAAGAAGAGAAAGATGCGGGAGGGAGTTGAAGGCACCTTAGAACACGATTTATTATACGTGTATGCAAATGAAGCTCCGCAATTTTATAGAATCAAGTAATATATGTGCCCCAGATGACGGTGATAGAGGGGCACATTTAAGAGTGTAGAATTATGACTGTGTGGTAGCAGGTGTGATTTTAAATGGCAAATCGACGTAATATCTATAATGGCCTTGAGTAATTTTCCACGCTCCTCCCGTCTGCCGCAAGCACCACTACCTCCGCCACCACCACCGCTGCCGCCCAGGCGTCTGAATTCATAATTTTTTATTCCACAAGGAAATAAAAAAAGAAAAAAAAAACGGATCTAAGACGGTGGAGAGAAAGAAGGGTGAAGAAGCCAAGTTAATACTCAGAAGCAGGTTCCTTTTCCTTTCTTTCTTTTTCCAGTAGAATCTGAAGCAGCTCCAATTACTTACAAGAATTATAAGTTCGCCTCACCTGACTAAGATGGAACTCGTGTTTACATGCGTACATATACACTGGCTGGTCTTCTTCGTGCCTTGCAACACCTAACTCTGAGAGAGGCTAACACGACATCGATGCAATGCTATCATGGCAAGTTGACCCCAGCAGGAAGGCGGCATAAAGATTTGTTATTGGGTACTAGAATTACTACTTGAGTAATCGACGGGAAGAGGAGAAGGAAGAAAAAAAAAGGAAAAGAGGTAGGAAGTTGAGAGAAGGAAGCGTTGAAAGCATTAATGTTCGGCGTGTTCGCCTCCAAATGTGGCGTCTCCCATATAAGGACGAGAAGTTACCAGTTTTGGAGGGACGCTGCCTTGTACGAGAGAGAGAGAGAGAGAGAGAGAGAGAGAGAGAGAGAGAGAGAGAGAGAGAGAGAGAGAGAGAGAGAGAGAGAGAGAGAGAGAGAAAGAGAGAGAGAGATCATTTTAGACAAACCGAGAGATAATTCAGATACTTGAGTTTCGGTGAATAGAATGTAAGTTTGGAAGGAAATGAAGTGATGTTCCGCTGACAACAAGGTAGATCAAGACCGCAACTCTTACAGTTCACATAGATGTACAGGAAAGGAAAGAAGGCATTATGATCGAAAGACAGCCCGGCATGGAGACACTTATGACACCACTTTATATGAAAATTCCAAGCTGATGTTGTTGTTGTTGTTGTTGTTATTGTCTTAATCCTAACGATAGATTTAGATGTACCCTTATTTTTTTCTGTTTTTATTCGTAATTACCCTTTTAGTACTGAGATGCATTTTTACTGTGATTTTTTTATATGATTAGACGATTTTATTTGCACTAGGAAAGTCTATGGAGGTCAGAAGATTACTGGCCAGTCTTCAATATTTTGATCGCCCACTTAAGTTTCTGAAGCTGTATAAAATCGCCAAATAGTAAGCAAAATTTATGTGAAAGTTCGGCTTGGTACTGAAGGGGTTACGTGCATGTGTTCAAATGTATAAATCACATCTTACAGTCCTCCTCATCCTCTTCTGTCTCTCCTCAGCATCATTTTCTTCCTCTTCACTTTTTTTTCCACCTTTCCCTCCTCTCTCACTACACCCTGCCTCCTCCACGCTCCTCTCCACCCTCCTGCCCTTTCTAATTATCCCATTAAAAGCCACTAATTTCTGATATTAGAGGGTGATCAGCGTTCCAGTGGTGAGGTGCAGTTTAAAGTCTCTCTCTCTCTCTCTCTCTCTCTCTCTCTCTCTCTCTCTCTCTCTCTCTCTCTCTCTCTCTCTCTCTCTCTCTCTCTCTCTCTCTCTTTCTCTCACACACACACACACACACACACACACACACACACACACACACACACACACACACACACACACACACACACACACACACACACACACACACACACACACACACACACACACACACACACACACACACACACAGTGATCAGATAGGCCCTGAAAGACGAGGACACAGAAACGACGAGGCTCAGGGATGCGGACCATTTGTATAAACGTTGTTAGCTTGAGTATGCATTAGCACAATGGTCCTAACGAAGGGGAGGGGAGGAGCGGGGCAGGGGGCATTGGGGAAGTGAGAGAGAGAGAGAGAGAGAGAGAGAGAGAGAGAGAGAGAGAGAGAGAGAGAGAGAGAGAGAGAGAGAGAGAGAGAGAGAGAGAGAGAGAGAGAGAGAGAGAGAGAGAGAGAGAGAGAGAGAGAGAGAGAGAGAGAGAGAGAGACATAAGATATTAGTGAAATATGAAAGGAAAAGGTGAAGGTGGAATGAAAAAAAATGTATACTTGAAATAGACAGGATTACGTAAGACAAGCAAACATTTATGGAGACTTGTAGGCTTATAACGAAGCTAACTAGTGAATGACAAAATGTGTGTGTGTGTGTGTGTGTGTGTGTGTGTGTGTGTGTGTGTGTGTGTGTGTGTGTGTGTGTGTGTGTGTGTGTAATAACAATAATAATAATAATAATAATAAACGGTTTATTAGTTAGGCAATGTAAAAAATTACACTGAAAATGTACAAGGGGGGAGGGGTGTGCGTGCGTGCGTGCGTGCGTGTGATGCGACGAATAAGCATAGGAACAGCAAAGCAAGATGATAGATAGAAAAGAGACAAAACAGAAACAGACAAACAAACAGGCAAACGAAAGGAGACAGACGGGCATGCAACACTGAATAATGAGTAGTTGAATTAATATCAGGAAATGTATCATATAGAAAATTCTGTTACGTCTTGAAGTCAATGTGTTTGTTTTTAGATGGACGTCCGCGTACGCCATACTTTGCCGTGACAGCACGACGTTTAAAAGGCCCGTATTCAGAAACGCTTTGCTTTTTCACTACGGCTATTTCCATGGGCCACAGAGATGATTAGCGGAATTTTCAAGAGTCTTTTTACAGTTAATTATGTAGAAATTTTGTCATTCTGCCTGTAGAACCATAAAGACACTTAAAAAAAATTATGTAAATTTAGATAAAGCATATTGAAATAATGGAGGTGAAGCACAGAGGTGTTTGAGAATACGTGATTCAGTCAGTCTGGCACCAAACACTTAATATTATTGTCTCGTGGCGCAAAATTCCTCGTGACTGGCCCGCGTATAAACTGACTGTGATAAACGTCCCATTATGAGCGCAAGTGTTTTTTTTTTTTTTTCTTTTTTTCTTTCTTTTTTTCTTATTATGAGGGAAGAAGAGACGAGGACGTAAAGTAGAGGATTAGCCTACCCAGCACCACCACCACCACCACCACCACCACCACCACCATAATGAACCTCGCCCACATTCACCGTGGCCAGATCACTTCCCGCTGCTCCACTTCACTACTGTCGAGGCCAATTACGAATTTCCTTAATGAATAGCTGCGTGTTGGATCTATATCAATTACTGCTCTCTCTCTCTCTCTCTCTCTCTCTCTCTCTCTCTCTCTCTCTCTCTCTCTCTCTCTCTCTCTCTCTCTCTCTCTCTCTCTCTCTCTCTCTCTCTCTCTCTCTCTCTCTCTCTCTCTCTCTCTCTCTCTCTCTCTCTCTCTCTCTCTCTCTCTCTCTCTCTCTCTCTCTGCGTTCCTCCTAAGCAGGCTGCCGAGGTGGATCAGGCCGCGAGTCTGTGATGGTGTTTAATACCGGGCGATGCTGTATAATTAATCAATTAAGACTACTTACCCCAGATTAGTTCCGGTATTTAACGTAGCACGCGTAACTGATTGTGAGGGATGGCAGCAATTCATGTTACTTCATTCTTCTATTCCTTCCCTGTCCCTCACCTTTACCTCCCCCACCTTCCCTCTTCCCACCCCCCGTTATTGTCCAGAGTGGGTGTAGGGAATAGAAGGGGAAGAAATGAGACCATCGCATCGCCTTCGTACGTGATCAGCAACACTCCTCATCTATAGCTATCGTGTGGCGTCTTCAGGTTCCCATCAATACGGGTGACTCCCACACCAGCCATGGACCAAGACCTTTCGCCGAGAATGTACATCACTTCCTGGAAAATAATCATGATTTTTTTTGTAATGTTCGCCTTTTTTTCTTATCATGGAAGGTCTCATTTTATCTTTGTTTTGCTTCGCTGGGAGCTTCTTTTCTTTTATCAAAGTCTTAGTACATCCGTACAGTGAAGACATATTTATGGGTGAACCTTAACGAATATTGAAGTAAAGAAATGTAATGCCGCTGTTGATTTCAATAATATATTAATCTTGTTGATTATGATTGTATCATTGCCATGTTTTGTATCATATACTGCATGGATCACATTTTGTCCTGGTCCTCGACAATGGTTTCTGAAGGGATTGAAAGCAGTGACGCATCACGTTTCACACGGCTGGCTGGATGACCCTTCGAGGATCTTTATCCTCGGGCCAGGCTGAGTTCTTTGATGATACTCTTCACCGCTCTTCGCCTTCTGTCACACCTAACGATAAGATCCTGAAAATAGATGCAGCAAACTTCTAATACAGTCCATTATGTTCAATATTACGGTATGCTCTCGGCTCGCGCATCGTGATTTACCTACAAAAGTATAGAAAGTGTTCCAGGCACCAACATGAATCTGCCGCGAAAGTTTTCACCTTGCAAATAGTGACGTCACTGTAAGGGGCACATGTGGAGGGCTGGCGGGGGCAACAGGTGAACTGGTCATCAGTGGTACCTGTGCGCTTCGCGGGGTTGGATACACAGGACGTGCGTGGGTCACGACTGCGTGAACGCTACAGCCCTAGCTCGCCGAAAATTTGCTTTCATAAACCCTTCAGCTGTGACAGAAGGCCCCTGACAGTGTGGCTCCTCATTAGTGTGAAACTCACTTTCATGCGAAAAATCACCTACTACCTCTCCTTATGAAGAAGACACAACATACTATAATCTAGGAAAAAAAATCCGTTTAATAGGAAGAACCACTAAAGAGTTTCCGCGACCGTAATAAGAGGGAGAGGGAGAGGTGAGCAGAAGTTTCATCATCCGTCGTGGAACCGGGAGATTAATGACTTCGCCGCCAGTCACGCTCAGCTTCCGCTTCTGATCAATGTTGATCTTTCCATCTCAAATTTCTTAGAAAGTGTGAATGCCTTGCAGCATTGATCATCCATCATACGCTCTTAAGATGATCGACACAAGCAACCAGAGAGAAGGGCAATCCAAGAGTCGACCTTGCCATATATTGCCTTCATGTAATGAGGACAGCATAAACAGCAGCCGTGCCGGCACCAGCACAGAGAAGTATGGCCTGCGACCCAGAACTATCATCAAGCGTCTGCAGCTGGACCGGGGCCACCAACAGGTTTCCAAGGAACCCAAAGGCCTGGCGCATCCCAAGTCGAGGCCGGCGCCGCTCTCAAAGTATCGCAGGAAGACAGCCAACGCTCGGGAGCGGCATCGCATGCGAGAGATCAACAACGCCTTCGAGTCACTGCGGCGCGTGCTGCCGGACAAAATTGAGATGGAAGCGGCCTCGTCCAGCAGGACTAAGATCACCACGCTGCGTCTCGCCGCTGACTATATCAGAGCCCTGAACGACGTGCTGCAGGAGGATGGTGGCGAGGCGCTCTGCTCCCTGCAATGCAGCGCGCAGAACACCCTCCTGCGAGTGGCGCCAGTCCCGCCCCGCCACCACCTGCTGCCGCTGGACTATTACTCCCCCGCCACCCACATGGCCCCCTCTGCCTCGCGAGGCTCACTCAGCACCAGCAGCTGCAGTGACTTGGAGGACCTCCTTTCAGACGACTCCTGCAGCCTCCTCGACGACAACTTCGACGTGTTTCACTTCTCGAACTTATCTCTTCCAGATCCATCAGAGCTTCTCCTGGGAGAGGAAAAAGACAATATTGCCTTTAATACGCAATTGTGTAATTGAGCAATGACGTTTGACTTCTAGTGATGTTGTGATACATGTGTGTGGACTGAGAAGACAGTAAAAACTTACTTGTGACCTGACTAATGTCCACTTTTCTTTTTTTTACCTCCAGGTTATCATGATTCCATTTACACAATACACACACACACACACACACACACACACACACACACACACACACACACACACACACACACACACACATATATATATATATATATATATATATATATATATATATATATATATATATATATATATATATATATATATATATATATATATATATATATATATATATATATATGTCTGTAAATGGAATCATGATAACCTGGAGGTATAAAAAGGAAAGTGGACATTAGTCAGGTCACAAGTAACTTTTTACTGTCTTCTCAGTCCACACACATGTATCACATCATCAAATGAAAAAATAAATAAATTTCATACACACACACACACACACACACACACACACACACACACATATATATATATATATATATATATATATATATATATATATATATATATATATATATATATATATATATATATATATATATATATATATATATATATATATATATATATATATATATATATATATATATATATATTTTTTTTTTTTTTTTTTTTTTCATGCTCAAGGGAGAAAGAGGCAAGGGTAGGGAAAAGGGTAGGCAGATTGTCTTTCCCATAAGAGAAAAGAAGGAATAGTAAAGAGATGAACAGCAGGGAGATAGACAGAATATGTGACAATAGATGTAAAAGTGTGTGTGTGTGTGTGCGTGTGTCTGTAATTTGTAACCAAACTATAATGAAAATAGGCTTCTATAGGAATTCAATATTCATGTTCTGAGAGGAATAAAAATCTATAGCCACAAACTATGTACTTAGTCAATATCTTTGCAATAGTGTAAGGTGATGAGTCAAAACAAATTACTGGCCACTTATAGATATTTATTGTATAATATACTTTATCAAAACTTATTTTTAGATTAACAACCAACAGTTCTAATAAAAAGTGATAACTAGAAATTATAAAAATATCTCACTGAAGCATTATGAGTGAAAAATTCTTGACTACATTCAAATTTTTCATCTTTTTTCTTCCTCTTTTCAATAAGGGCTTGATGTCAAGGATTTGAAAGATATTCTCTATTTTCTTCCCTCCCCCCAGCTGGCCTTCACCCACACCACCACTAAAGAGGACACAACTGTCAGCTTAATATATTCAGCTATTTATCTCAGTGCTACATTTATCACATCTTCACAAAGAGACCAGCCACACACCTGGAATATTTACCCAGCAAACTTATCACAGTGATAGTTCCTTAAAGTAGCAATGCATGTATAAAAGTAAAATACTATTTTCATGAGTGAAAAGAGATTTCCACAGATCTTTACAAAATAACCTGACAACCTGAAAGATAAACTCATGCAACAAATGAGCTTCTACTTTCAGGTTTCTATAACTCGTGCAAGAAATGAGCTTCTACTTTCAGGTTTCTATAGATATATACAGTAGTAAATAGTAATGCTCTGAAGAAAATATTATAAAGGAACCAAATCTTAGCAATAATCAAGATATGCACACAGTCAAATACCGACCAACAGAATTTGTTATATTGGCGATGCACAGCTATGACATAAAAAAATCAGGAACATACTGAAAGCACGGTCAATATCATATATTATTTCTACATAAATTATGGATAAAATAATGCAGAAAGAAAGACCCAATACTAATGTGTGTGCAAAGGTTGCCCATCCTTAGCACAGCAAATACTGCACTCACAGATCTCTTTACATTGTAGAAATGTCTCATGTTTGTCACATTCCACAAAATATTACAGAACAACCTTCATCAGAGATGATGATTGTATTAACAACCTTTAAATGTCTTTTTGCAACACTTGTTTACCCACAAATACACACACACACACACACACACACACACACACACACACATACAGAACTGTTAGTCTCTCACACCTGACATACATATAGAACAGAATGGCTAGCCTTCTACTCCTACCAGACAGAATGGTCACAATGATTCAACTAATGTTCCATTAATATTCCATGCTAATTGGATCTATCAGACGTATCACCCATTCACTGGCACTTACTGTTTTTTCAAAGTAGTAGAAAAACCAAAATATGGTACATCATCAACATTCTCTCTCTCTCTCTCTCTCTCTCTCTCTCTCTCTCTCTCTCTCTCTCTCTCTCTCTCTCTCTCTCTGAGTATCAATGATGCATTTGGTTTCATTACTGATATCAAGAAGAAAACACATCAGCCACTAAGTCTATAAAAAAATATACCAACTTTAATCACTAGGAGACATGTCACTATACTAAAATACATTTCTGTGGCAACTCATATAATAAATTGCTTTGTGCTAATTTTCATCAACTCATAACTCTCACTCTATTACATACTAAATGAACCACAGGAAAACTGTCTGAGGAATGGATTCCTAAGGTGTGTCGTGTACTTGGTGGATGGACTCAACATCAATACTGATATACTCACACCAGACATGCATGGATCAAGACAAGATAAAAGAGAAGACATGGAAACTTGTAAATGTCAATTTGTAAATTACAGAAAATATGGCGAGATTTAAAAGAAACTGGAGATCAATTCAAAAGCCTGGACAAATCTCAGAAAGCCAAGAAATTGTAACATGCGACTTCTCAATACTTGGATATGTCTTTAACAAATGCACATATTACATACATTTATGTACTATAAGTTTATGATGAAGGAATAAAATACTTCAGAGGAAGAGCAGTTACATGCCTCATCTCTAACTCTATTCAACAGCTGTAGTCATCAAAAAATCCCACAGGTAACAAATAAAGGTGAACATCCCTGAGGAAATGTGAGCAGATCAGATGGCTCACATACACAAGATGCAAAAAAAAGGCAACACAAAATAATATGCACATGTTTTGCCAGCTGACACCTGTAACAAGATAGATTTAAAATACTTTACACTTCATCACTAATCAAACTGTCATCATTCTCAAAGGCTCCTTACGTGCCTGGCCATTCCAGCCTTCACTTACATCAGTGCATTGACCAGGACAGTCGAGCAGCAGTCTCTCCAACACTTACAATAAATGATCTAGCATTGACAGGAGAGAATACATTATTACTAATACAAATGTTCCACATTTCCCTTGCCTTTAAAACTCAACTGAGTACAACCTATCATTTGGTTAGTGAAAGGTTCTCTCTCTCTCTCTCTCTCTCTCTCTCTCTCTCTCTCTCTCTCTCTCTCTCTCTCTCTCTCTCTCTCTCACACACACACACACACACACACACACACACACACACACACACACACACACACATACACACACACACTATAATATATCAGGATAATTATTATAAAAAATAATTATCTTCTACAAATAGTAGAATAGTATTACTTCTTATCTCATAAAATGCTTTCAACCATTGATATATAAAATATATGATCATATTTCCATCAATATTATTATTATTATTATTATTATTATTATTATTATTATTATTATTATTGTAAGAACATTGTGACAATGTGTGGGAAATTGGGGAAGGGATACAGAGGCTGTGAATGAGTACTTTACTTTCTGACTAGATTTGCTAACAGCTTCTTCAGAGGAATTAATGACTCACTGGCCAACCTGCACACTATGTTAAGTAACCTGGAGGATCACAGTCTGATTGATCTCCAGGCGACACATGCCGTCCTGCCTCAACTGCCCAATGCTGCTAGCTTTGCCGCAACCTTGTGTATGTGGCGACCTCTGTCCACACAATGTCGCCTTTTCTCTTGTTTATGTTCTCTTTGTCCAGAGTAACGTATATAGATTCCCATGCCTTCCTGTGTTGTTTGGAGAGATTCATCTGCATCACCTTTGCTCCACTCCACTTCAGCAGATCTCCTTTATTTATCTAAATGATTTGCCAACACGCTGCATATCCTGTGGTGTCTGATGTCAGCCTTGTGCTCCCTCAACCATGTCGCCAGTCCTCTGCTTTTACTCCCTTTAGTATTTCTTATTACATCTGCTGCAAGGAATGTCATATATTAAGCTACTTGGGTGTTCAGTTTTCTTCACTTTGTTGCCTGCGAGGTCCTTGATATTGCTGCCTGATTTGGTACTATGTGAATGTTAGAATTATTTAGTAATTTGGACAACTGTTGTGAACACAGCAACAACATCAAGCAGCTCAGTATAAGAGATTCTGTGCAGCAGATGTAATAAGAAATACAATGGGGAGACGAGTGAAGGACTAGCGACATAGTTGAGGGAGCACAAGGCTGAAATCAGATACCACAGGATAAGCAGTGAGTTGGTAAATCACGTAGATGAAAAAGGACATCTGCTGAAGTGGAGTGGAGTAAAGATGATGCAGGTGAATCTCTCCAAACTACACAGGAAGGCATGGAAATCTATATACATTATCCTGAACAAAGAGAACATAAACAAGAAAACAGGCAACATTGTGTGGGCAAGGGTCACTGCAAAGCAACCAGCAATGAATGATTCAGGCAGAAGATGGGATGTGTGACCTAGGGAGCAATCAGCACTTCCCAGACCATCTGTGATCCTCCAGGTTCCTATACATACTGTGCAGGTTGACCAGCGAGTCATTAATTCCTCGAAGAAGCTGTAAGCGAAACTAGTCAGGAAGCAAACTACTCATCCACCCCTCGTGTATCCCTTCCCCTTTATTATTATTATTATTATTATTATTATTATTATTATTATTATTATTATTATTAATACTAACACTTTTAGTTCGTTCTTCCTTCATGATCTCCCTAAAAATTATAGAAAAATAAAAAATACAGAGACAACACAACTTTCATACTTGGAACTTGGAGAGATAAATTTTAAGTAGTAATGGTCCAGTGATAGCATATGACAATAGTAATAATAGTAGTAGTAGTATAGCAGTAGTGGTAGTGGCATAATCATTATAAAAAAAATCATCTTAAAGGAATATCTAGTTCAATGCACAAGAATAATAGCTTAGCCATAGAGCATTGATACTTCCCATTTTTCACAGCAGAGGCTGCTTAGTCAAAATAACATCCAGCTACATTCTCATTCATAATGACTGGCCATCACATTACTATCTAGGAAAACAACAGAAAGGCTCATCTATGTCTGCTTGTGAATACTATAATGTTATAATTTTGCAGAGAGAGAGAGAGAGAGAGAGAGAGAGAGAGAGAGAGAGAGAGAGAGAGAGAGAGAGAGAGAGAGAGAGAGAGAGAGAGAGAGAGAGAGAGAGAGAGAGAGAGAATGTGTGCATGCACACATGTAGGCATGTGCGTGCATGCATGCACGCACCCACACACACACACACACACACACACTAGGCAACATTATCATATATAACTAACTCTTCTAGCCCCATCTGGCCCCTATGTTTCCATACTCTATACTTGACTAAATCTTTCCGGGTCACCATCCCCACGACCTCTCTGGAGTCGTTCACCACCACCAGATGGCGTAACCCTAAGGCACGGAAGAGATTGAACATGCGTGGCAGGGGAGTGCAGGATACTACAGAATATGGGGAGGGATTGTGAAATGGTCTAAGGTCAATAGTGCATTCTAGATCCTCTTCAGTAAGGTCCACTTCTTGGAGTGTGAAGTAGCGTGGGTAAGACAGGCGGAACAGGCGGATGTCAACCTTGCTGTTTTCCCATACATGAGTATTCTCATTGAATATCTGTTTGGAATGAAGATTGGTTATGTTAATAATATCGTTAATATCCTTACTATCATCATGATCACAATTACTAATAATACTATCCCTCACCTCTAACCATCTCTTATTCTGTTGCATTTCTTTTACACCCAACTCATTACACTCCATGGCAAAGTTTATCACTCACTTTATGTTTCAGCAGCACAGTCAGCTGAGAGCGAAGTATCAGACCCCGCAAGGTTCCATATGATTTGAAGTTTCCTGCCTCCTCTTCTGTAGGAATTGAATCAACAACAGGGAAACCATTATATGTGCAGGATTTCAGGATTTCAACAATCCTGCTAACCTTCTCCACAGTATGTAAGGTTGTAACTGGACGATTCAGAACCTGTAAAAAAGGACGTAGTGTTAGAAAAATTACTTTAGATACTATTCAACTTAGAAAAAAGCCCAATAATTTGTGAGCTTTCCCCACCAACTTATCTATCTGTCTGCTTTGTCTATGAAAGTTATACTATACAGGATTTATCCGATTTATCTTAAACCATACTTAAAATCCAAATTAGAGTCACTGGACACTGAAGTTGATTCAGAATCCACACAAGGGGTTACACTAAGTTAGCACCTGTAAGAAGGAAAAACTTGGTGGAGGCTTCATAGAACATTGCATGATCTATATGTGATGACCAATTTATTTAATTATGTCATTCCATCTCAAAATACTGTTTTCATTATTAATTACAATGGTTAATGATATAGATAAAATCTCCTAGAGCATGATAGAAGATGCTTGATATTATGATAAGCAAGAGGAAGCATGGGTAAGTAGGATGCATGAAGTAGGTAAAAACAGGTTTGATAACCATCCTTCTTAAAATTCTTAAGAAACTTGTCAGTATACAGACATGGATAAGACCTTGATAATGTAATCTCATATTTATGCAGATTCTTTTGAACGTTTATCCCAAATATGACTGCTAAAACTCACCTCACTAGCATATATGTTATTAGAGAGAGGGGGAGCATCCCATGCCATAATAGGAACCCCTTGCATCTGGATGTGTATGTCATACAATCCCTGCAAATAAAAACAAGAGATAATACACAAAAAAAAAAAACATTAAACACTTATCTCCAACTTTCTATCCATGAAAACCAAGGCACTTTTCTTCTCACTACCAAAGCTTTGATAATTTTAGATGTATTATGTAAGCATATATACACTAACAAATACTTACTTCCATCTAAATTTTAAAACAATTCACAGGCTGACAAGGGAAGGTTATTAAGAAGCCTTACTCTTCAATCACCTACCTCATTGAAGAAGTCTCCTACCCATTTGGCTACCATCAAAACAATCATAAGAGGCAGACCAAAGGTGATATTTCCAACACACTCCATCAAAATGACTGTCAGGCTGATGGTCATGCGTACAACACCGCCAAGCATGGCACCGGCTCCTACAAGTGCATACTTCCCCTCATCCAACCAACTCTGCAATAAAAGAATAGGACATCATTACCTATACCATTTGTTTAATGAAATATTGATTGTTATATATGTTATGCTTTTCTTTAAGGAAACATCAATTTCTGGCTTGTAATCAATACTAAATTTGCTCAGCAACACTGGTCATTATGCATCAACGAAAGATTATAAAATTATATAGAAATTTTTTTTTATTTCTTTTTTTTATTTCTGCTGCACTGAAGCAGATGTTTGCCTCATGAATCACTCATTGTGTGTGTGTGTGTGTGTGTGTGTGTGTGTGTGTGTGTGTGTGTGTGTGTGTGTGTGTGTGTGTGTGTGTGTGTGTGTGTGTGTGTGTGTGTGTGTGTGTGTGTGTGTGTGTGTGTGTGTGTGTGTGTGTGTGTGTGTGTGTGTGTGTGTGTGTGTGTGTGTGTGTGTGTGTGTGTGTGTGTGTGTTCACTATTTGATCTGCTGCAGTCTCTGACGAGACAGCCAGACGTTACCCTACGGAACGAGCTCAGAGCTCATTGTTTCCGATCTTCGGATAGGCCTGAGACCAGGCACACACCACACACCGGAACAACAAGGTCACAACTTCTCGATTTACATCCTGTACCTACTCACTGCTAGGTGAACAGGGCTACGTCAAAGGAGACACACCCAAATATCTCCACCCAGCCGGGGAATCGAACCCCGGTCCTCTGGCTTGTGAAGCCAGCGCTCTAACCACTGAGCTACCAGGCCGTGTGTGTGTGTGTGTGTGTGTGTGTGTGTGTGTGTGTGTGTGTGTGTGTGTGTGTGTGTGTGTGTGTGTGTGTGTGTGTGTGTGTGTGTGTGTGTGTATTCACCTAGTTGTATTCACCTAGTTGTAATTTTACAGGGCCTGGGTATCATACTCGTGTGGCCCTGTCTCCATATCTACACACATCCAACTTTCCTTTAAAACTATGCACACTCCTTGCTGACACCACCTCCTCACTCAAACCATTCCACACCTCCACACATCTTTGTGGGAAACTATATTTTTCACATCCTTCAAGCATATTCCTTGGCTATCTTTTTACTATGCGATCTTGTAGTTCTATTTAAGTTTTCCTCTCTCAACATCATTTGCTCATTATCCACTTCATCCAGTCCATTCAACAGTTTATAAACCTGTATTAAATCTCCTCTTTCTCTTCTTTGTTCCAAGGTAAGCAAATTCATTTCTTTTAATCTCTCCTCATAGGTCATTTCTGCCAATTCCGGAACCATTTTTGTTGCCATTCTCTGCAATCTCTCCAACTTCCTTATATGCTTCTTTTTATAAGGGGACCAAACCACTCCAGCATATTCCAATCTTGGTCTAATTACCATACTAATTAATTTCTTCATCATATCTTTATCCATATAATGGAAGGCTAATCCAATATTTTTATCAAATTATACGTTTCTCCAAACATCTTATCAATATGAGCCTCAAACTGCCCATGGTCTTGTATTATCACTCCCAAATCCTTTTCCTTTTCCACCTTTTTCAACACTACTTCTTCACCCATCTTATATGACCCTCTTGGCCGTCTTCCACTCTTCCCATCTCCATCACATGACTTTTGCTCAGATTAAATTCCATTTGCCACCTCTTGCTCCACTCCCAAATCTTATCCAGATCTGCCTGTAAAATTTCACAATCTTCTTCACTCTTCACACACCTACACAACTTCGCATCATCCGCAAACAAATTAATATAACTGTTTACTCCCTCTGGCATGTCATTAATATATACAAGGAAAAGTATTGGTGCCAGCACTGAGCCTTGTGGGACTCCACTCTCCACCACCAACCAGTCCGACTTTGCATCCCTTATTACCGTTCTCATCTCCCTCCATCTCAAGTAGTTTTCCATCCACTTTAACACTTTTCCTTTCAGTCCTCCATAAATCTCTAATTTCCATAACAGTCTCATGTGAGGTACCTTGTCAAAAGCTTTCTTTAAATCCAAATATACACAGTCCATCCATCCTCTCTCTCTTGTATTTTGTCAACCACTCTTGAATAAAAGCTCAGTAGATTTGTTACACATGACCTCCCTTTCCTGAAGCCAAATTGATGATCCGATAATAACTTATGATCCTCCAGGAACCGTATCCAATATTTCTTTATCACCCTCTCACAAATCTTACCGACCACACTTGTTAGAGACACAGGTCTATAGTTAAGAGGCTCTTCCTTACTGCCTCCCTTATAAATGGGCACCACTTCAGCTCTCTTCCACTCTACTGGTACTTCCCTGTTTCTAATGAGCACCTTATAATATCATATAATGGATCAATCAATTCTTCTCTACACTCCTTCAATAATTTTCCTGAAACTTCATCTGGTCCCATCGCTTTATCATCTTTAAGTTCCTCCAACATTTTATATAACTCCTTTTAGGTATCTTAATGTCATCCATGTGCACATTTCCTTGTACATTCTGAGGCTTTACAAACATTGTTTCTTTAGTAAATACTTGCTGAAACCTATTATTTAGCAATTCCGCTATATTCTTAGGGTCATCTACTATCCCTTGCTCTCCTTTTAATCTTTCAATGGACTCTCTCTTTTTAAGTTTACCATTTATGAACCTGTAAAACAATTTTGGATGTTCCTTACTCTTGTCTACAATATCTTTTTCAAATTTTCTTTCTTCCTCCTCCTTACCCTCACATACTCATTTCTTGCCACTCTATAATTCTCCTTATTTAGTATATTCCTGCTCTTTTTCCATCTTTTCCAAGCCACATCTCTCTTTTCCTTAGCCTTAACACAAGTTGCATTAAACCAATCCTTTCTTCCTTCCTCTCTCGGTTTATACTTTGGTACAAATTTCATAACTCCTTCTTTATAATATTTCATAAAAATCTCATATTTCTTTTGCACTTCTCTGATTTGTAACATCTCCTCCCAATCTAATTTTCTGAAATAATTTTTCAAACTTTCTGTGTCCATCTTTCTATAATTCAATCTACCACTCCTGTATGTCTCGTCCTTCCTTCGCTGTGTTGTTGCTATCTGCATTTCCATAACCACATGATCACTCTTTCCCAAAGGACATTTGTATTGTATATCTCCACATAGGTACACTTCTCTTGTTAACACCAAATCCAGTCTAGCCGGTTCATCATCTCCTCTATATCTAGTATTTTCCTTCACCCTCTGTTCCATCATATTTTCCATCATTAGATTAAGAAATCTCTCTCCCATGCTTCCTCTCCAACACCACTTACTAGATTTTCCCAATCCACCTCCTTACAATTAAAATCTCCTACTAGTATCACCTTTCTTTTCCAGATAATACACTTTCCAAACTCTGTAAAGTATCCTTGATCATATTGTCGTATTCCTTAATGTCCAAGAATTTGTTTTAGGAGGTACATAGGTCACCATGATTATTAATTCTTTTCCATCACTTTTTATCCTTATGCTTATCACTTCTGCATTGTTCTTCCCATACCAAACCTTATCCACATTTATTTCTTTCTTCGTCATAATCATAACTCCTCCTCCACCTTTACTCTCTATCCTTTCTCCATATATTATATTTATTATCCAAATTTATCTTTGTTTTTCATGCAATTTTGTCTCAGTCAAACACACTATATCAGGCTTCTCCACCATCATATAGTCTTGCAATTCCAATCTACTTGACAGTATCCCATCTATATTAGTATACATTACGGTCCACCCACTGCTCCCTCTAGGGGTTCCTCCGTATTCCTTCTTTCCACATACCACTTTCTGACTCTCTCCTATAACTCTCCAAAAAAACTTTTCTTTCCTCCTTAGACCGCTCATCATTTTTTCTTCTCGCCTCTTCCACCAATTCCTTATATCTTCTCTCTCTTCCTCATTTCTATTCTTTCTCACAAACACCTCTTTACAACCTTCTATCTCTCTTAACTTTGATGTTCTATATAGGATATCCTCCGCAGATTGTTGTGACTTCAGTACTACTTTAATCGGTCTGTTCACTCCTCCTTATACGGACCCAGTCTATGGATCTCTTCCACTTCTTCTTGTAGGTCTTTTTTCATCATCATTTAGATTTTTGAACAGATCTCTTACCGTTTTAATTCTTCCTTAATTCTCTTAGGCTTATATGTTATATTTTGTTCTTTCATCCCAAATATTAACACACTCTTCTTCTTTTCTGCTATTTCCTTATCAATGTTTCCTTATTCTTCATTACATTAACCAGTTCCTTGGACCTTTCTTTTTGTCTTCCTTCAACTGATCTTTAATTATTTCTTGTAATCCAACCATCTCTGCTTCCCTCGACTCAGTCCATTGTGTTTTCTTCAGTTCCCATTCCTTTCAAACCTTTCATTCTGCTCACTAATCATTTCCTTAAAGTCATCTTTCTCCTTTACTACTCTCTCCATTTTCTCCTCCAACCGTCTCTTGTATTTTTCAACCTCCACTCTCAAGTGTGCATTCTCATCCACCAATCGTTTTCATTTTCCTCCAGTCTCTTAACTCTTTCCTTCAAAGCCTTGGAATTCTCTATCCTGCTCCTCCTCACTCCTCTGAACTTTTAATTCCTTCACCAACTCCTCAAATCTCTTCTCCAACATTACCAATCTACCTTGCAATGTTGCCCTGTTGAAGATGGACTCATGCTTTGACTGGCCACTTTCGGCTTTGCTCCCTGGGCCTCATCAACATATTTTGAATTTGGTAATTTATTTCTTACCGGTCTATCCATTTTTTCTTACTTTTCCTGGGAACATGTGGGTGTGTGGTCACTGGGGGCCAGGCCTGGTAGTTACGTGTGTGGTTGGATGCGTTGGCGGCTGCTATGGCTGGCCTTTGTGGGTTCCCGCTCTGTCGTTTGGAGTGTGGAGGTTCTCACCTCCGATCACTCCCATGTACACGCCACCAGGCTACGTTCACTCTGTACACTCGTTCACTCGCTCTGGTCGCCCCTCAATAGCAATAACTATTCTCACTCAAGCACATTGCTTAGCGTGGAGTGTTATTTAGATGCCGCTCTGCGCAGGAGGCACGTCCGCTCTCCACGGAGTGTGTGTGTGTGTGTGTGTGTGTGTGTGTGTGTGTGTGTGTGTGTGTGTGTGTGTGTGTGTGTGTGTGTGTGTGTGTGTGTGTGTGTGTGTGTGTGTGTGTGTTTACCTAGTTGTATTGTACAGCGTTCAAGAGGGGTCATAGCGTCCTGTCTCCATTTATCTAATTTTTCCTTAAAGTTATGCACATTATGTTCTGTAACAACATTATTCAATGCATTCCACTTCTCCACCGTTCTGTGTGGAAAACTATTTTCCAATATCCTTTACACACTGCCTAATCTTGATCTTCTTTACATGTCCTCTTGTCTTTCCATCTTCTTCTGTCAACAGCACCAGGTCTTCTTTGTCTATCTTTTCAATGCCATTGACTATCTTGTACATTGTTATTAGGTCCCTTCATTCTCTTCTATCTTGTAAGGTTGGCAAACCCATTTCCTTCAGTCACGAATTTATTGGATTTTTCTTTTCCTTCAACCCAAAAATCACAAAGGGTGTGTGTGTGTGTGTGTGTGTGTGTGTGTGTGTGTGTGTGTGTGTGTGTGTGTGTGTGTGTGTGTGTGTGTGTGTGTGTGTGTGTGTGTGTGTGTGTGTGTGTGTGTGTGTGTGTGTGTGCCAGAATTATGATATTAAGAGAATGCAAAACACACATTTTTTATCGTTCCATGCCCAGAAAGCATTATAAATTAACATAAATTAACTTATTTATGATCAAACAATCAAACCCACAATATGAATGAGCCTTAGGAGGTCATATTAACTAACCTGTCCAGGAAAGAGGAGTGTCATCAGCTTGCCAGTTAGGCGGCCCCAGGCAGCCCCACACAGCAAAGTGGGGATGAAGAGGCCAGATGGAATACCTAGGCCATACGTCCAACAGGCTAGGAGGAAGTAGCAACCAAAGAAAACACTGAGGGTGACCCATTCAAATGATTCTGTAAATAGAAAAAGACATAGAACCAAAGGAACAAGAGAGAGATGAGCAGTTAAGAGAACATAATTTCTCTATTTTCAAGCTCCAAACTATGACAATGATCTGAAGGAAACATTGTGCCATTCTCCTCAACTTACTGGAAGGATCATGGAAGAGGGAGCGCACACTCTTCTCTGGTGTCTGGAACCAAATAGCAGCAACAGCACTTTCTTCACCATCATTGCAGAACATCTGGTGAAGACAGTAAGTGTTATAACTTGAAAGCTGACTTTGAAAAAAATAATATATATAAAGCTTTTGTACAACTTCTTTTTATATGGTACATGATCACTTAAAAAAACATAGAAAATGAAACCTCTGAAACTACTCTACTTGAAGACCACAAAATTAAATTAGTAACTACTTTTTAATAAGCCTTCAATAGTACATTAATGACCAATAATCTCTCTCTCTCTCTCTCTCTCTCTCTCTCTCTCTCTCTCTCTCTCTCTCTCTCTCTCTCTCTCTCTCTCTCTCTCTCTCTCACTTGTATAGGGTAATGGTCACTCCTGCTGGTCTCATCTTCTATCTTCCGGCAGTCATGCAAGCCGTAGATCATGAGGAACGCAACACTGGCTGTCGTGCTTGCTACCAACACAGCCTCGGCCACTTTTTGCCATGGTCGTGTGATGTATCTGTCAGTTTCATGGAAGTCTTAGTGCCAATTCTTATTCCATTAGATCACTACATTAATTTCACACATCATCACTCAATCAATGTCTATTCATAATCCCTTCACTTCCACTTTTCTCTATCCATCACCACTTAGCCCCTTTTCTGTCCAAGCACCAGTCTTTAATATAATTTCTCTTTAACCATCTAAACATTTGACTTAATCACTCCAAAGGTTTTCTCTAATAAGATGACAAATTGTGCCTTTCTATCCTTGCTTCTTTCTCTATTCAAATTGAGGTGGGATTGGGAGAGTTTGTTGTGTGTGAGATGTGTGGGCACGACAGGAAGGTCGTTGACTTTTCTGAGTGTATGGTGTGTAGGCTCAAGAGCGAGAATTTAGTTCTTTCTCTTGAGCACCGAGAATCAGAGGAAATCAGAAAGCTAAGTGAGGGAAAAGTGCGAACAAGTTCTCATCTTTGAATTGAAGGAGGAGGTTAAGAGGCTTGGGAGGCAGTGGAAAAAATTAGGCAGGAGATCAGTGTTAGGCCGAAGGTTGGACCTTCTGAGGGCGACAGGGTGGCTTGCCCTCTGTCGGGAAGAGCAGAGTGGGAAGAGGGAGCAGGCAGCCAGACTGGGAAAGATAGTAGTCAGGATAGGCAGAGATGGCAGGTTGCGAGGGGAAGGAAAGCGGAGATAGTTAGGGAGGATAGGACTAAACCTGTTGAGTGTGAAAATAGGTTCGGTTTGTTGGAGGGAGGGGAGAGTGAGAGTGGAGTGAATGAGGTGGTTGTGGTGAGTGAAAGGAGAAAGAAGGGGTAGAGGAGGAGGAGGATGGTTGTGCCTAGCACACCTCAGGTGTGTGTGGTGGGTGACTCTCAGGTTAGGTATTTAGATAGCACTTTCTGTGGGAAAGACAGGGATAGGAGGACGAACGTGTGTATGCCTGGTGCAGGTGTGAAGGCAGTGAGTGAGGAGGTGCAGAAGAGGTTGGGGGATGGAGAGGAGGGTGTAGTAGTTTTGCACGTAGGTGGGAACGATGTCAGAGCAGGTGGGTCGGAGGAGTTAGTGGCAAGATTTCGGGAAATGTTAGGCAAGATAAGGGAGAGTGGTAGGAGGTGTGTAGTGTCAGGAATCTTGCCTCGTGTGTATGTTAGCAGGGAATGGTTGTCTAGAGCCATTGGTGTGAATGATCGGGTAAAAGGGATGTGTAAGGATGTGGGTGTCAGCTTTGTGGATGTATGGGATAGGTTCTATGGGCGAAGGATTTGTATGCTAGGGATGGTGTGCATCTGAGTAGGAAGGGTGTGGATGTGCTGAGTGGATGTCTGGAGGGAGTTGGGATGGAGTGTAGGGGTGAGGTAGCAAATGCATTCCAGAAGAAAGATGCTAGACATAAATTAGATAGGATAAACAGAGATAGTGAAAAGATTAGGAAAGATTTCCAGGTGCAAATAGGAGAGAATAAGATTAGGATTCCAAATAAGGAGACAGCATCTAGGAAGGTAGCAGGACTTAAATGTTTTTATGTAAATGCCAGGAGTCTTAGGAACAAGAAGGACGAGTTATCTAGTTATATAGTTGAGGAGGACTTAGATGTTGTATGTGTCACAGAGGCATGGGTAAATGAGGAAAAGTTTAGGAAAATAGGAAAGAATATGAAGTAGATGGATACATTATGTATTTACACCAGAGAATTGGTAGGATAGGTGGAGGAGTAGTTATTTATGTAAAAAAAATCCTTCATTTCCAGTCAGGTTAATGGTATTAAGGTAGATAACAGAGTAGAGTCCTTATGGCTGGATGTTAGAGTAAACAAAAGTAAGGTTATTAGAGTAGGAGCTTTTTATAGGCCACCTAACCAGTCAGCAGATGTAGACAACCTTATGGTAGATGAGATAAATAGGGGTGTACTAGTCAGACAATTATCTTAGGGATTTTAATCTTAAGTCAGTAAACTGGGAGAGGATGGTAGGAGATGCTAGTGAAAATAAGTTTATGGAAAGTTTTCAGGATAACTATTTAGTGCAGATGGTAGATAAACCTACTAGGGGGAGGAAGGTTTTAGACATAGTACTAACAAATATTGAGCATTGTTTAAAGGAAGTTGAGGTAGGAGAGACTTTAGCAAACAGTGACCATCATATAATTAGATTTATCATTAATTCCAGTAGGGATAATATAGTGAATAAGACTAGAGTCCCAAACTATCAGAAAGGCAATTATGGTAGGTTCGTCAGTTATTAGGAGAGGTAAACTGGGAAGATAGTTTTGGAAATAAAACTGCACAGGAGATGTGGGATATTTTTAAGGTTGTAGTAAAGGGTATAGTGATGCAGTGTATCCCTTACAAAGATATAAGGCAGAGAAACAGGAAGCCATTATGGTGGACTCATGAGATAGGTAGCCAGATCAGAGAGAAGAAGAGGGCATACAGAGAGTTGCAGAAAAGTGGGAAGATGTAGATTTGATTAGGTACAGACAGGTCAGAGATGATTTGAGTAAGGTTATAAAAAAGTAAAAGGCAGGCAGAGATAAAACTAGCTAGAGCTGGGAGTAAAGATCCCAAAAATTATATAGTTATTACAAGGTCAGTGATAAAAGAAATAAGGATAGGATTGGACCACTCAGAAAAGATGGTGTAGTAGTGGATCAAAATGAAGACATAGTAGAATTATTGAATGAACAATTTTCTTCAGTATTTACTAGGAAAGAATAGGAAATCCTGTTACAAACAGTGCGACAGTAGTTTAAGAGCTTTAGAAAATATTGATATAAAACCGGGAATTATTAGGAAATTTATTCTTGAACTAGACGATAGGAAAGCTAGTGGTCCTGATGAGCTACATGCCAGAGTACTTAGGGAGGGTGTAGACAGTATTTCTGAAGCACTTAAGTTAATCTTTGAAAGATCACTTAGGTTTGCTGAGATACCTCAGGACTGGAAGTTAGCTAATGTTACTCCAATATTTAAAAAGGTAGGAAGGATGATGCGAATAATTATAGACCGATCAGTTTAACTAGTATAGTATGTAAGATACTAGAGAAAATCATTAAGGGTAGTATTTGGGAGCATTTAAATGAGAATAGATTAATTAGAGATACCCAACATGGCTTTAGATCAGGGAGGTCCTGTCTTACAAATTTGCTCGATATCTTAGAATATATTACCAAGGAGTTAGATGATGGAAATAGCATAGATGTTATATATCTAGATTTTAGCAAGGCGTTTGATAAGGTACCGCATAGGAGGCTAGTGTACAAATTGAGACTACATGGGATAGGGGTAGGTTAGTTGATTGGATTAGTGAATGGCTTTCTGATAGGAAACAGAGAGTAGTATTAAATGGGGCAATGTCTGAGTGGAAGGAAGTGGTTAGTGGGGTACCCCAAGGATCAGTGCTAGGACCTCTTCTTTTCTTGGTGTACATTAACGATTTAGATATAGGAATTAGTAGCAAAGTATCAAAGTTTGCAGATGATACTAAGATAGCATGTGCAGTACAGGGTGAAAAGGACAATTACAGAATACAACGAGACCTGGACAGGCTGATAGCATGGGCAGACAGGTGGCAGATGGAGTTTAATTCTAAAAGTGTCAGGTTATGCATTTAGGTAAAGACAACACAAACTTTAACTATGAGATGGAGGGATGTTGGCTAGAGGCAGTAGAGGAAGGAAAGGATTTAGGAGTAGTGATAGACAGGACTATGAAATTTTCAAAGCAATGTTTAGAAGCAAGAAATAGGGCAAATAGGATCCTGGGTTTTATAAATAGAAATGTTAGTTATAAAAGTAAGGAAGTGGTGCGTAGCTTATATAATTCCTATGTTAGGCCCCATTTAGAGTATTGCATACAGGCCTGGTCACCCCACTATAGGCAGGATATCAACATGTTAGAAGCAGTTCAGAGAAGAGCAACTAGGATGATACCAGCATTAAAGCGCCTGGAGTATAGAGATAGATTAAAGGAATTAAACATGTTTTCATTTGAGAGGAGATGTATAAGAGGGGATATGATAGAGTTATTTAAAATGTTCTCAGATACAAACTACATAGATGTGAGATCTTTCTTTACCTTAGAGGAGGAAATAGGACTAGAAATCATGGCAGGAAGATTAGAAAGCAAGGCTGCAGGTTAGATATAAGAAAATATTTCTTTAGTCATAGAGTGGTAGACTTCTGGAATGCATTGCCAGAGATGGTTGTAAATAGCACTAGTTTGACAATGTTTAAAACAGATTAGATAAGCACTTAAATTTATTAGATTTATAATTATGTATAGCACTGCATGATAGTTTTTATAAGAAATTTACTATAGTTAAACAAGACATGATCCCCATGTATGGGGACCACAAATTGTAGAGGATTTCGCTGCAGGACTTACCCCTGTTAATGGGCCAAATATTTAGAATTAGTATATAATGTATTGTGTACTTGTAAGTGTATCTTTAAGTACTGATGACGAGGTCGCTGTGCGACAGATACAGGATAACCTAGATGGGCCCTGGTGGCCCTTTGTTATCCTATCATTTATGTTATGTTATAACAATCAATTTTATCCCTCCATATCAGATTGTCTTCCCTTTCTATTAGGTCTATCCCATCCATGACAAGATCCTACATTCTCCCTCATCTTCTGCAGCTTTTAATTTCCACCAATACACTTACCTCATTCTTAATTGTGTCAGTTTAAAGTTGATAAAGTTATAGAGGGCACCTAAAAGTCCACCCATCACTCCCATCAGCAGGAAGGGAATGAACTCCCATATCTCATAAGTCAAATCCTCAAACTTTCCAAAATTTAGGAGTCCATTGTAGGTCAGTTTACCTGGAAAGAAATAAAATAGATTCAAGGTTCTTCAAACATGACAGTGAATTCAAATATCTCTGCTTTACTTCCTCTTGCCTGCTGCCAGTACTTACTGATGTCAGCACATTGTGGCATTCACTAATAGAATAATTTCATCACATTCACACTGTAAACTTAACTGTAGCACCACCACATCTGTAGTTATTTTGCATATAGTAAATTCTGAGTAACTTCACCTTTACAAATATTGACTCTAATCATACTATAATGTATCATAATGTTATCCAAACTGCTTTTATCACTATCATCATAATGTTATCCAAACTGCTTTTATCACTATCATCATAATGTTATCCAAACTGTTTTTATCACTATCATCATCTTTTTAACAATATCCTGAAGTAGCAGAATTAATCTCAGCTTCCCTACTGGCTATTCAAGCACACTTGACCCAACATATCTTACCAGGAACCCCATTGTAAGCAGACAGCACCAAGTTCAATGTAAAAGCAGACATCATAGCACCAAAAAATACACGCCAAGTCAGTGCTTGATTCCAAAAGCTTGCACCTTCTTCTAAGGAGAACAGCACACCACCTGTAAGAAAAGATACAGTAAAAATAGTAGCAATGATTTCTCTGCATGTGTATGTATGCAGTATACCTAAAGTTAATATAAAGCTTTGTTTAGTGTGTGTGTGTGTGTGTGTGTGTGTGTGTGTGTGTGTGTGTGTGTGTGTGTGTGTGTGTGTGTGTGTGTGTGTGTGTGTGTGTATTTACCTAGTTGTATTTACCTAGTTGTAGTTTTACAGGGCCTGGGCTTTATGCTCGTGTGGTCCCGTCTCCATATCTACACTTATCCAATTTTTCTTTAAAACTATGTACACTCTTTGCTGATGCCACTTCCTCACTCAAACTGTTCCAAGTCTCAACACATCTTTGCGGAAATTAAATTTTTAACATCTCTCAGACATCGTCCTTCCTTAGTTTCTTACTATGCGATCTTGTGCTTCTAAAGTCATATTCTTCTCTCAGGATCAGTTTCTCATTATCCACTTCATCCATTCCGTTAATCAATTTATAAACTTGTATCAGATCCCTCTCTCTTCTCTGCTCCAAGGTTGGTAGATCCATTGCCTTTAGTCTTTCCTCATATGCCATCCCTTTAAATTCTGGAACCATTCTTGTAGCCATTTTTGTAGTCTCTAATTTTCTTATGTGTTTCTTTTTATAGAGTCCACACAACTCCTGCATATTCCAATCTAGGTCTTATTTTAGTACTTATCAATTTCTTCATCATTTCCTTGTCCATATAGTGAAATGCTACTCCAATATTCCTTAGCAAATTATACGTCTCTCTGAAAATTCTATCAATATGGCTAACCAGTTGATTATTTTCTTCCATTGTCACTCCCAAGTCCTTTTCCTTTTTACTTTTCTAGTTCTACTCCATCTCCCATCTTATAGATTCCCACTGGTCGTCTTTCACTTTTCCCATTTCCATGACATGGCTTTTGTCCACATTGAATTCCATCTCCCATTTTTTGCTCCATTTCCAGATCTTGTTTAAGTCTTCCTGTAGTATTTCACAATCCTCTTTTTGTTTAATGACTCTGCACAGTTTCGCATCGTCCCAAACAGATTTATGTAGCTGTTCACTCCTCTGGCATGTCATTTATATATACGAGAAAAAGTATTGGTGCCAATACTGACCCTGTAACTCCGCTGTCTACTGTTCTCCACTTGGACTTCATATCTTTAACTATCGTCCTTATTTCTCTCCCCCTTAAGTAATTCTTCATCCATCTCAATGTGCTTCCTTTTAAGTTTGTGTATTGTGTGTGTGTGTGTGTGTGTGTGTGTGTGTGTGTGTGTGTGTGTGTGTGTGTGTGTGTGTGTGTGTGTGTGTGTGTGTGTGTGTGTGTGTTTATTTGTATTTACCTATTTGTATTTACCTATTTGTGTATTATAGGGCCCGAGCTAAGCTCTCTGTGTCCTGTCTCCTTGTCCACTCCTGTCATATCTCTCTTTCATCTGATTGACAAACACTGCATCAATGACATCACTGCTTAGTTTATTCCTCTTATCAATACTACGATGCAGGAAACTGTACTTTCTCACGTCATTTAGACGGATGTCTTTTATTAGTTTTTTTCCATGTCCTCGGAGATGGTTACTTGTGGTCACCTTTATTAACTCTCTGTCCAATATGTCAATCTTGTCCACCAATTTATACATAGTTATCATGTCTCCCCTTGTTCTTCTCTCTTCTAATGTGGTCAGCCCCAGTTTCCTCAGTCTTTCCTCATAGTCTAACTCCCTGAGTCCTGGTACCATCCTTGTTGCCAGCCTCTGTACCCTTTCCACCTTCTTCACATTTTTCTTCATATGCGGTGACCAGACGCAAGCTGCATATTCTAACTGGGGTCTTATTAAAGTGCACAGTATCTTCTTCATCATTTCTTCATCTAGGTAGTGGAATGCAAGACCAATATTTTGAAGCATGTTATATGTTTTCAAAAATACCTTGTTAATGTTTCTCCATGTGTGTGTGTGTGTGTGTGTGTGTGTTTGTGTGTGTGTTTTTTTGTGTGTGTGTGTGTGTGTGTGTGTGTGTGTGTGTGTGTGTGACAAAGTGTTTTTGTCCATCTCCTTGTTACTCCTAGTCTTTCTCCTTATTGGTCTCTTCAATTTTCTCATCATCCTGATCTTCTTTACATGAATCTTGTGTGTGTGTGTGTGTGTGTGTGTGTGTGTGTGTGTGTGTGTGTGTGTGTGTGTGTGTGTGTGTGTGTGTGTGTGTGTATTTACCTAATTGTATTGATGATCCAATTATCTTGCTTATGTGTTTTTTGGGCTTCAGATTTTCCTCCCACATCTTTTTCTTCTTTAGTCTTCATTATTTGTTCCTCTCCCATCAAATAGTTCTATACAGGTCTTCTTTTGCTCTTTCCTAGCTACATTATGTGACATTTCTTGGCATTAAATTCCAATTTCCACTTCTTACTCCACTCATAGATTTTGTTTATATCTTCCTGTAACAGCAGACAGTCCTCCCTGGTTTTGATAACTCTTAGCAGCTTTGCATCATCAGCAAATAAATCAATATAACTGTTTACCCCAATGTGAATGTCGTTTACATAAATTTGAAACATAATGGGGGCTAATACTGACCCTTGTGGCACTCCGCTTGTTACTTTACCCCATGATGAGTATGTATCTCTGATCACAGTTCTCATCTCCCTATCCTTCAAACAATCTCTTCTCCATTCTAGTAAAGTTCTTCGTAGTCCTCCTATGTTCTCTTGTTTCCAAAGTAGTCTTCCATGAGGGACTATATCAAAAGCCTTGTTTTATATTCTGTTTCCACCCATCTGTCTTTGTTTTTCAGTCCTGCAATAACTCTCGAGTAAAAGCTTAATAAGTTTGATACACATGACTGCCCTGTCCAGAATCCAAATTGTCTGTTAAATATGACTTGTTCCTCTTCTAGATATTTAACCCATTTTTCTCTGATAATTATTTCACACAACTTCCCCAAAACACTTGTTAGTGACACTGGTCTTTCGTTTAGTGGTTCATTTGCCTTTTCTCCTTTAAACATCAGTATTACATTGGCTCTCTTCCATTCTAGTGGAACTTTCCCTTCATTTATTGAGCATATAATTACTTCCCAAATTGGATTCAGTAGTTGCTTTTTACATTCTTCTAACACCCAGCCTGATACACCATCTGGCGCCATTGCTTTTCTAACATCCAACTCATCTAATAATCTTCCAATATCCTCCTTGTGCACTAGGATTTCCTGTAATCCTTGGTAATGCAATGTCCTAGTGTGTGTGTGTGTGTGTGTGTGTGTGTGTGTGTGTGTGTGTGTGTATTCACCTAGTTGTAATTTTACAGGGCCTGGGTATCATACTGGTGTGGCCCCGTCTCCATATCTACACACATCCAACTTTCCTTTAAAACTATGCACACTCCTCGCTGACACCACCTCCTCACTCAGACTATTCCACACCTCCACACATCTTTGTGGGAAACTATATTTCTTCACATCCTTCAAGCATATTCCTTGGCTATCTTTTTACTATGCGATCTCGTAGTTCTATTTAAATTTTCCTCTCTCAACATCATTTGCTCATTATCCACTTCATCCAAACCGTTCAACAGTTTATAAACCTGTATTAAATCTCCTCTTTCTCTTCTTTGTTCCAAGGTAAGCAAATTCATTTCTTTTAATCTCTCCTCATAGGTCATTTCTGCCAATTCTGGAACCATTTTTGTTGCCATTCTCTGCAATCTCTCCAACTTCCTTATATGCTTCTTTTTATAAGGGGACCAAACCACCCCAGCATATTCCAATCTTGGTCTAATTACAGTACTAATTAATTTCTTCATCATATCTTTATCCATATAATGAAAGGCTAATCCAATATTTCTAATCAAATTATATGTTTCTCCAAACATCTTGTCAATATGAGCCTCAAACTGCCCATGGTCTTGTATTATCACTCCCAAATCCTTTTCCTTTTCCACCTTTTTCAACACTACTCCTTCACCCATCTTATATGACCCTCTTGGCCGTCTTCCACTCTTCCCCATCTCCATCACATGACTTTTGCTCAGATTAAATTCCATCTCCCACCTCTTGCTCCACTCCCAAATCCTATCCAGATCTGCCTGTAAAATTTCACAATCTTCTTCACTCTTCACACACCTACACAATTTCGCATCATCCGCAAACAAATTAATATAACTGTTTACTCCTCTGGCATATCATTAATATAGACAAGGAAAAGTATTGGTGCCAGCACTGAACCTTGTGGGACTCCACTCTCCACCACCAACCAGTCCGACTTTGCATCCCTTATTACCGTTCTCATCTCCCTCCATCTCAAGTAGTTTTCCATCCACTTTAACACTTTTCCCTTCAGTCCTCCATAAATCTCTAATTTCCATAGCAGTCTCATGTGAGGTACCTTGTCAAAAGCTTTTTTAAATCCAAATATACACAGTCCATCCATCCTCTCTCTTGTATTTTGTCAACCACTCTTGAATAAAAGCTCAGTAGATTTGTTACACATGACCTCCCTTTCCTAAAGCCAAATTGATGATCCGATAATAACTTATGATCCTCCAGGAACCGTATCCAATATTTCTTTATCACCCTCTCACAAATCTTACCGACCACACTTGTTAGAGACACAGGTCTATAGTTAAGAGGCTCTTCCTTACTGCCTCCCTTATAAATGGGCACCACTTCAGCTCTTTCCACTCTACTGGTACTTCCCTGTTTCTAATGAGCACCTTATAATATCATATAATGGATCAATCAATTCTTCTCTACATTCCTTCAATAATTTTCCTGAAACTTCATCTGGTCCCATCGCTTTATCATCTTTAAGTTCCTCCAACATTTTATATAACTCCTTTTAGGTATCTTAATGTCATCCATGTGCACATTTCCTTCTACATTCTGAGGCTTTACAAACATTGTTTCTTTAGTAAATACTTGTTGAAACCTATTATTTAGCAATTCCGCTATATTCTTAGGGTCATCTACTATCCCTTGCTCTCCTTTTAATCTTTCAATGGACTCTCTCTTTTAAGTTTACCATTTATGAACCTGTAAAACAATTTTGGATGTTCCTTACTCTTGTCTACAATATCTTTTTCAAATTTTCTTTCTTCCTCCCTCCTTACCCTCACATACTCATTTCTCGCCACTCTATAATTCTCCTTATTTAGTATATTCCTGCTCTTTTTCCATCTTTTCCAAGCCACATCTCTCTTTTCTTTAGCCTTAACACAAGTTGCATTAAACCAATCCTTTCTTCCTTCCTCTCGGTTTATACTTTGGTACAAATTTCATAACTCCTTCTTTATAATATTTCATAAAAATCTCATATTTTTTTGCACTTCTCTGATTTGTAACATCTCCCAATCTAATGTTCTGAAATAATTTTTCAAATTTTCTGTGTCCATCTTTCTATAATTCAATCTACCACTCCTGTATGTCTCATCTCTCCTTCGCTGTGTTATTGCCATCTGCATTTCCATAACCACATGATCACTCTTCCCAATGGACATTTATATTGTATATCCCCACATAGGTACACTTCTCTGTTAACACCAAATCCAGTCTAGCGGTTCATCATCTCCTCTATATCTAGTATTTTCTTTCACCCTCTGTTCCATCATATTTTCCATCATTAGATTAA
>NC_059293.1:22313588-22336088 GCF_017591435.1 Portunus trituberculatus | reverse complement strand
ACCCCCCAGGCAAGCCACACAACCCCAGGGGATTAAAAAGTAGATTAGGGTCATTTTAGCATATGAGAAGACTGCATAAGGGAGAAAAGCCCCCTCTTGTGACCCACGCCAGCCCCCATCACCCCTGCCAGCCCCCCATCACCCCCCAGGCCAGCCACACAACCCCTGGGGATTAAAAATTAGATTAGGGTCATTTTAGCATGAGAGGACTGGAGAAACCGTTTTTATTGATTTATTTTTTGTATCTTTAAGATTCTTGGCTAAGGAGGAACATAAAAATGACAAAATAATAAAACTAGCCCTACTCCGGTGCCAGTCCTTACAGAGCCGAGAGAATGAGTCAAATAGATTGAATAAATACTAGACACTCTCTCTCTCTCTCACACACAAGTTTACCTCTTCAACATAACAAAAATAATAAAAACTAGCCCTACTCCGGTGCCAGTCCCCTTACACAGCCGATAGAATGAATTAAATATTAAAATAAATACCACACACACACACACAATTACCCTCTCAAAAATCATATGAATACTAATAACTACACAATGGCACTCCACACACATGCACCAATGCCACAGGGCTCACCAGGCACTGCTCACCGCCCTCCATGACCGCCAGGGGCCTCGGAAATCATTAAATAAGACACGTATCCCGGTGGCCATTAGTGGTAGATGTAGATGTAGATGTTGCAACGGAAGCTCCTTACTTCTTCTCGTTCTTTGTTCCGCTAATGTTGAAGTTCTTTTTTCTTCTTTTCCCGCTGTGTCCACCTCTTGTATATGGCGTCCTTGTATTTGTGTGGGTCGGTGAAGAGGATGCGTCCCAGCGCGTCCCTGCCGGCCCCTGCCACAAGAGAGGGGGTGGTTGTGGCAGCGCGGCGCCGGTCTTGATCTTGATCTTGATGGTACAGGTGACGCAGAATTTCTTCTGGGTCAGGCCTTTGTATCGGCAGCTCCTGTAGGGAACATAAAGAACACCAGACAACAAAGAGGGCAATCACCATCTTTCACACCACTAGTTCCTGCATCTGGCACGCCACATTCTCTCCAGGAACTCTTTCACAGCCTCAATCATCCTTTCATTCGTCTCCCACACAGTCCCAGCAGCAACACCATCCATTCCCTTCCTGTCATCTCCACTCTGTCATGCCCCAGCTCCCTCAGCACCACTTGCATCATCTCATACCTGTCTCTGGCATACTTCACACACTCCACCACCACATGTTCCACTGTCTCATCCTCTCCCAAGTCACACATCTGGCACACTTTGCTGCAGGACTCTGACCATCTATAATTCCTTGCATTCACATCCATGCACTGTGCCCTAGCTCGGAAGAGAAGATCACCACCCAGGCTTCCGTCATACCACTTTTCATACATTGGGGCCTCTTTCTCTCTATACCATACCAAGGTACTCTTTTGCTCCATCCTATTTCTCCAGTCATCCAGTCCCACACCTTTCACTACTCTGTCTATCTCACTCTTCCACTTCCTTACATCCCATTCTCTACCTTCTCCATTTCTAACAATCATACTCCAGTCTCTCTCTAAATGTCTTCCTTCTACCTGTTGAAAAACCCAACTACTTACTAACCCACTCTTTGCTACCAGCCTGACACACCTCTTCCCCCACTTGCTACTCCTGACATTCCACAGAAACACTTTTCTCACTATCCTTGCATCATTCATTCGTTCTAACCTAGCCTTATACTTTAGGGTCGCTTTCACATATCTCTCTCTAAAAGTGCTCCAACCCATATCACCCCTAAGGGCCTCTACTGCTGCATATCTAGGTGCATTAAGTGCCATTCTTGCAACTCTATTCTGCCCTATTTCTAACTTATCTAGTTCACTCTCATTCCAAGCAATCACATCCATACCATACATGATGCTCGGAACAGCCACGCTCTTCCAAACTTCTCGCAGCACGTCATATTTACTCGCCCTCATCCTTGCTGCACTTCCTAGACGACCTACCCACTGATTTGCCATACTTATCTTCTCATTCTTAATCTTTACACAGCCATCCGGACTCATCCACATCCCCAGATACTTATATTCATCTGTCTGCTGCACCTCATTCACTCCTAATCTCCACACATGGTTCCTCTCATCCTCTGACCTATGCACAACCATTACCTTACTCTTTTCACTACTAAATCTCACTCCAAAATCTCTTCCATACCCATCTACTACATCAAGCATACTCTGTAGCTCTTCTGCCGACTCACTCATGACTACAACATCATCTGCATACAAGAGCACACCTATCTTATCATTTCCCACATTTACACCTGCATTCATTCTCCTCATTCTAGCAGCCAATTCTTCTGTATATAAGCTAAAGAGGGTTGGTGATAATATGCAACCCTGCCTAACTCCTCTTTCACTCTTCACCCAGTCTGTCTCTATATCCCTAGTTTATACTTAGCTCTTGTATCCACATACATACTTCTCACTATGTTAACTATCTTTGCACTTAACCCAATTTTTCTAACACCCTACCTAGCATTTCTCTGTTTACCCTATCATATGCTTTCTCTATGTCTAGGAAACCTAAGTATAGTTTGCTACCATCCCTTTTCTTTCTCTCAATCAATTCATTCACTACAAACAGATTGTCTTCTGCTCTCCTGTCCACTCGGAATCCATTTTGCTCTTCGCCTAACACTCCAACTCTCTCAATCCATTTGCACAATCTCTCATTCAACACCGCACTGAACACTTTGCCTACTGTGTTAACTAACGCAATCGGCCTGTAGTTCCTCAACTCATTCTTACTCTTATATCCTCCCTTATGCAACAAGGTCACCCTGCATTCATTCCACATTCTCGGCACTCTCTCCTCCTCCCACACCTGGTTGAACAACTCAGTCATCCTATCAATCACTACTTCTCCTCCATTTTGTACATTTCATACGGTATCTCATCCGGCCCTGCTGCCTTCCCATTCTTCTGCTTCTTCACACATTTCTCCACCTCCTCCCTGCTGATCCTTTCATTCAACTCATCTGCATCCTTTCTCTCCAGTGACACATGTCCTTCATCCACATCAAAGACCTCACTTACACCTCCAATCTCTTCCCAAAACTCTTTTATTGCCCTTCTCATTTCTTCCTTATCAGTCACCACTGCCCCATTCACCTTCAGGCTCTCCACATTCTCACTGTTAGGCATCCCTCACCCCTCAGGAATCTATACCATTCTCGCCCACCTTCCATACCTTTCTCTCTAAGGGACTGAATCACACTTCTCTCACTTGTAACTTTAGCATTCATTATCTTTCGCTTCGTCATTCGCTGCTGACTCACATACGCTGCCCATGCATTCAGGTACTCCCTTTCAGCTTCCTCACTCTCATGTCTCCTCTTTCTTAACTGTCTGCACACCCTATTCAGTCTCTTCCTTTCCTTCCTAGCATCCCTGATCTCATTATTCCACCACGGCCTACATGCATGCTTTCTGGCACTTGTTCTTGCATACCCTATCTGGCTTACTGCTGCATTTCTCACATTTTCTACAAATCTATCATTCAGTTCATCCACGTCGCTTAGACTTTCATCCTCCCAGCTCCTCTCACTCAAGTCCACCTGGAAATTCTCCCATCCTACATCTCTCAATCTCCACTTTTTCCTCTTGGCCTTGGCATTTGTTCCATCTCTTCCATTCAACTTGCACTCTAACACCAGCATGTTATGGTCTGAGACTATGTCAATCATCCCATCTTCATCAATCCACATGCGGTCAACAACTTCACGCATTCTCCCATTCACTAGCATGTAGTCAATCGCAGACTCCTGGTTCCTCCCACACCAAGTCACTCGTCCTTCAGCCAGGGTCTCATTGAGATTCTCCAAACTCACCTCATTCACAAGCTCATCCAGCATCTCACCGTTCCTGTTCATTTGTTCACCTAACATACCTATGTGGGCATTCATGTCTCCCATAACAATCACTCTCTCTCCAGCATACTCTCTTGCAATCTTTTTCAAAACACTATATTTTCTGCCATTCTCCTAACTGCTCTGTCGCCTTCCACTGTCATATACACTACCACTACGACTATCCTCTCAGCTCTGCCACTTTCACTCCTGCACTCCACTCGAACAGCTAGCACGTCCTCACTCTCAGCACTGTCTCCTATGTCCAGCTCTTCCACTCTCAGGTTCCTCACCTTTTTGTGGAGCAAGGCTACGCCTCCTCCTAACTTATCCTGTTTTCTACGCCCTTTCCCTATCATGACAAACTCATTTCCTTCCATATGCACCACGTCCCGCAGGTGAGTCTCCGTGATACCTACCACATCCAAGCTCCATTCATTCAGCTCCTTGCATAAATCCTCAAACTTGCCAGTGCCCCATCCTCTCACATTCACACACCCAATCCTCATGCATCCTGACGCCCTGTGGGTACCTCCTCTTCCTTTTACATTTACCCACTCTCCTCCCGCAGGTTCCCTTTCTCTCGGTAACCTGCTCTCTTTCACGCTTCTGTCCTCCTCTCTCATACAAACACCTGCCCCTTCTCTCTGGATTCTGTCCTATTCCCTGCTGCCTTCCTCCCAACGCTGAGCCCACTCCACCAAGTTCCAGGCCACCCACACCTTTCCAATAGTGGACATGTGTACGCCATCCTGTGTCCACACCTGCCTCCAGTCCATCCTCTCCCACAGCTGCATCCCATCACATTTCCAGTCTTCCAGTCTTTCTACTACCTTTCCATTCACCCATCTCCTCTCCCGGCCAAAGACCTGACCCTCCTTGTCCCTCCTCTTAGGGATACACATCACCAGGGGCCTCCTGTGTGTTTTACGCTCCACCACTCTGACTATCTCCTCCATCACTCTCACTGTCTCTCGTCCTCCTATATCCTCCAGCCCGTTTCCTCCTCCCTCTACCACCACCAGGTCTTCAGGCTCCATCTGGTGAAGGAGCTCATCACCGCCTCACGGATGACCCGAATATTGGCCCCTGGTCTGCTTTTGTCCATCACTCTATACCCACCTTTCGACAGGAGTATATCTCTTTCTCTACTCCTCTCATCAGGCTATCTCCAAACAGCCACATCCTCCTAACTTTGCTCCCTGTCTTCAGCCATAGCCGCTTGCCATCCTGGATATGTCGCCAGGATTGCCGACCTATGCCCATCCATGCCGACTCACTATGGCCCTTACCTCTGCCACTCCTGCCTCTACTCCCAACACTGCCCTGGTCCTCCTTCCCTCTCTTACTATTGGCCTCCTGGGTACCTCTGCTGTTGGCCCGTGTCTGGCTGGGGGTATCTAGTGCACTCCTACTCCTAGCCCCTCCCTTGGCCTCCTCCTGTACCTTTGGCTCCTTACCTACCTCCTCCAGACTGCTGTCCTTTTCCACCATCACCTCTTCACTGCCCCTTCCCTCGGTTACCAGGAGTCCGTTACAGCCTTGTTGCTGTAGGAGTGGTCGGACTCCTGTGGGGTCACCGCACCTGTGGCGCCCCCCTCCACCTCCACATCTCCTTGACTACTAGGGTCAGGGCCTTCCCCTGTTCCATCCGTGCCTCCTTCTTCCTTTGCTACCCGTTTCTCCTCCCACCATGCCCTGGTAGTGTCTAGGCACTCAGGGCATAGGCCTATTAGGAAGTCGTTCCTCAGTACCTTCTGGCTGGCTTCCTTAAGGCCCACACATCGCGTGTGATACCAATCTCCACAACATTCACATGCGATGGAGTTACTCCTATTGTTCACCTCACCTTTGCATACCTTACAGTCGTTCTCGTACATCCTGCTAAAACAACAAAGAACGAAATCAAAAAAAAAAAAAAAAATCGGGAGCAAAACACACCACGTCTTACCTCCTCGACGTTCGACCTTGATCTTGATCTTGATCTTGATGGTACAGGTGACGCAGAATTTCTTCTGGGTCAGGCCTTTGTATCGGCAGCTCCTGTAGGGAACAAAAGAACACCAGACAACAAAGAGGGCAATCACCATCTTTCACACCACTAGTTCCTGCATCTGGCACGCCACATTCTCTCCAGGAACTCTTTCACAGCCTCAATCATCCTTTCATTCGTCTCCCCACACAGTCCCAGCAGCAACACCATCCATTCCCTTCCTGTCATCTCCACTCTGTCATGCCCCAGCTCCCTCAGCACCACTTGCATCATCTCATGCCTGTCTCTGGCATACTTCACACACTCCACCACCACATGTTCCACTGTCTCATCCTCTCCCAAGTCACACATCTGGCACACTTTGCTGCAGGACTCTGACCATCTATAATTCCTTGCATTCACATCCATGCACTGTGCCCTAGCTCGGAAGAGAAGATCACCACCCAGGCTTCCGTCATACCACTTTTCATACATTGGGGCCTCTTTCTCTCTATACCATACCAAGGTACTCTTTTGCTCCATCCTATTTCTCCAGTCATCCAGTCCCACACCTTTCACTACTCTGTCAATCTCACTCTTCCACTTCCTTACATCCCATTCTCTACCTTCTCCATTTCTAACAATCATACTCCAGTCTCTCTCTAAATGTCTTCCTTCTACCTGTTGAAAAACCCAACTACTTACTAACCCACTCTTTGCTACCAGCCTGACACACCTCTTCCCCCACTTGCTACTCCTGACATTCCACAGAAACACTTTTCTCACTATCCTTGCATCATTCATTCGTTCTAACCTAGCCTTATACTTTAGGGTCGCTTTCACATATCTCTCTCTAAAAGTGCTCCAACCCATATCACCCCTAAGGGCCTCTACTGCTGCATATCTAGGTGCATTAAGTGCCATTCTTGCAACTCTATTCTGCCCTATTTCTAACTTATCTAGTTCACTCTCATTCCAAGCAATCACATCCATACCATACATGATGCTCGGAACAGCCACGCTCTTCCAAACTTCTCGCAGCACGTCATATTTACTCGCCCTCATCCTTGCTGCACTTCCTAGACGACCTACCCACTGATTTGCCATACTTATCTTCTCATTCTTAATCTTTACACAGCCATCCGGACTCATCCACATCCCCAGATACTTATATTCATCTGTCTGCTGCACCTCATTCACTCCTAATCTCCACACATGGTTCCTCTCATCCTCTGACCTATGCACAACCATTACCTTACTCTTTTCACTACTAAATCTCACTCCAAAATCTCTTCCATACCCATCTACTACATCAAGCATACTCTGTAGCTCTTCTGCCGACTCACTCATGACTACAACATCATCTGCATACAAGAGCACACCTATCTTATCATTTCCCACATTTACACCTGCATTCATTCTCCTCATTCACTAGAACCTTAAGAACAATTACACCTTCAATTATACTCTATTAATGAAGGTTAGACACACAACCCGTCACTTCAGAGGAGCTTGGCGGTGTCTTATGGTGTGGCTTGACAGTGTTATGGCAAGATATATCACTAAGCCCTTCTCTCTCTCTCTCTCTCTCTCTCTCTCTCTCTAATCGGTAAAGTTAGTCAAGGGTAGAATCAGCGACTCACAAATGTGTTTAGGGACACGAGTTGACTACAGCAAACCTGAACACAGCGATTTGACAACACAAAGAACAGGTTTTTTTTTTTTTTACATTACAAGGGCACTGGCCAAGGGCAAACAAAGTGTTGGAAAAAAAAAAATCCTGCTGGTTGCCAGGCCCTGTTAAGAGGAAAGTAGAAAGAGAAAATACAAAAAAATCTAAAAGGAGGGTCCAGTTAACGTAAGAGGTGTCTTGACACTCCTCTTTTGAAAGAGTTTAAGTCATATGTAAGGTCATTAAGGTTATGTATGGAATCAGGTGATGTGTGGGTGTGTGTGTTGGTTAGGAACAGTAGTGCACAGCTTAACCCCTTCAGTAGCATGACGTGTTTCCCTATTCCTTGTGGTGACTATTTGGTGATTTTCTACAGCTTCACAAACTCATGTGGGGGGATTAAAATAGTGAAGACTGTGGCCATTAATCTTCTGCTCTCCATACACCCTTGCTAATGTCAATAAAATAGTCTAATGGTACACAAATCTGAAGGTAAAAATGTGTCCCAGTAATGAAGAGGTTAAAACAGTGAAGACTGTGGCTTTTAATCTTCTGCCCTCCATGTTCTCTTCTTAATGTCAATAAAATGATCTAATGGTACACAAATCTGAAGGTAAAAATGTGTCCCAGTAATGAAGGAGTGAAAATAGTGAATACTGTGGCCATTAATCTTCTATCCTCCATACATCCTTCCTAATGTCAATAAAATGGTCTAATGGTACACAAATCTGAAGGTAAAAATATGTCCCAGTACTGAAGGGGTTAAGGAATGGGAGGTTAATATTACTATAGCGTACTTTAGTGTAGATGATAAACTAAGGAATGGTACTATCAAACTGGAAGTTGAGAAGAGCATAGAAAGTAATTTACAACATCCACTCCTTACAATCTGGGACTTGAATGGCCACGTGGGATTTAAGGGAACACAAAAGCTAGATGGAAATGGAAGAATGATATTATAATGGATGGGGAAGTATAAAATGATAATGCTCAATGACATTATCAATTGTGAGTGGGTATTCACCTGGGCTACAGACAACCAGAATACATTAAGCACTAGTTTCACAAAGCTTTTACAATAAATATCAACAAATGGAAATAGACCTTTGCAAGTCCAGATTTCCTGCTGACTACATTACTATCCCTGTCAGTAGATTTAACAACCAAGAGATTTTTTTCCTTTGTGATAACTGCATAGGACTTAGCATTACTTACATTTTCCTTTGCAATTTTATTAGTATGAGGGTTAACCATTGTACTCGTAATCTCATCTTTCATGTCAGCTATTATATTTCTCTTATTCCCAGTTACTGATGCAGAGGTCACTTCCTACCAAGACATCTCCCACCTCCCACACACACACACACACACACACACACACACACACACACACACACACACACACACACACACACACACACACACACACACACACACGGCCCGGTAGCTCAGTGGTTAGAGCGCTGGCTTCACAAGCCAGATGACCAGTGTTCGATTCCCCGGCCGGGTGGAGATATTTGGGGGGTGTGTCTCCTTTCACGTGTAGCCCCTGTTCACCTAGCAGTGAGTAGGTACGGGATGTAAATCGAGGAGTTGTGACCTTGTTGTCCCGGTGTGTGGTGTGTGCCTGGTCTCAGACCTATCCCAAGATCGGAAATAATGAGCTCTGAGCTCGTTCCGTAGGGTAACGTCTGGCTGTCTCGTCAGAGACTGCAGCAGATCAAACAGTGAATTACACACACACACACACACACACACACACACACACACACACACACACACACACACACACACACACACACACACACACACACACACACACACACACACACAATCAACCAGTAAGCCATATTGATAGAATTTTTAGAGAAACATATAATTTGCTAAGAAATATTGGAGTAGCATTTCACTACATGGACAAAGAAATGATGAAGAAATTGATAAATACTATAATAAGACCCAGATTGGAATATGCAGGAGTAGTGTGGACCCCTCATAAAAGAAACACATAAGAAAATTGAGAGGCTACAAAAATGGCTACAAGAATGGTCCCAGAACTTGAAGGGATGACATATGAGGAGAGACTAAAGGCTATGGATCTACCAACCTTGGAACAAAGAAGGGAGAGAGGAGACCTGATACAAGTCTATAAATTGATCAACGGAATGGACCAAGTGGATAATGAGAGACTGATCCTGAGAGAGGAATATGACACCCGAAGCACAAGATCGCATAGTAAAAAGCTGAGAAAGGGAAGATGTCTGAGAGATATAAAAAAATATAGTTTCCCGCAGAGATGTATTGAGACGTGGAACAGTTTAGATGAAGAAGTAGTGTCTGCAACGAGTGTGCACACTTTTAAAGTAAGATTGGATAAGTGTAGATATGGAGACGGGGCCACACGAGCATAAAGCCCAGGCCCTGTAAAACTACAACTAGGTAAAATACATACACACGGCCCCGGTAGCTCAGTGGTTAGAGCGCTGGCATCACAAGCCAGAGGACCGGGGTTCGATTGCCCGGCCGGGTGGAGATATTTGGGTGTGTCTCCTTTCACGTGTAGCCCCTGTTCACCTAACAGTGAGTAGGTACGGGATGTAAATCGAGGAGTTGTGACCTTGTTGTCCCGGTGTGTGTTGTGTGCCTGGTCTCAGGCCTGTCCGAAGATTGGAAATAATGAGCTCTGAGCTCGTTCCGTAGGGTAACGTCTGGCTGTCTCGTCAGAGACTGCAGCAGATCAAACAGTGAATCATATGCCTGGTAGCTCAGTGGTTAGAGGGCTGGCTTCACAAGCCAGAGGACCGGGGTTCGATTCCCCGGCCGGGTGGAGATATTTGGGTGTGTCTCCTTTCACGTGTAGCCCCTGTTCACCTAGCAGTGAGTAGGTACGGGATATGAATTGAGGAGTTGTGACCTTGTTGTCTCGGTGTGTGTTGTGTGCCTGGTCTCAGGCCTATCCGAAGATCGGAAATAATGAGGTCTGAGCTCATTCCGTAGGGTAACATCTGGCTGTCTCGTCAGAGACTGCAGCAGATCAAACAGTGAAACACACACACACACACACACACACACACACACACACACACACACACACACACACACACACACACACACACACACACACACACACACACACACACACACACACACACACTTTATGGTACCAGCTCAGACATAGATTACACACCAACCATTCTGAGGAAAACTATTCCCTTGCCACAGTGCTGACGGATGATACGACCAGCCATCCCTGACACTGACTTTAAAGCCTATAAGAGCTGACAAAAGACTCACAATAATAGTGGCACAATACTGGGTCACAGATGGATAATCACCATACGGCTTACAATGCATTCTGAGAATTTCCCTTATTGCCTTGTTGAACATTTCATCAGTTTCCTTTCCATTTATGATACAAGTGATAAATAAATGTAAAAAATGTTTCACATATTTCAGTGTTGCAGTAAGCTTGTGGAGCTCGTGACAGCAGTGCTAGAATGTCAGAAGACTCGGACTACCTACCAACTTTATTACCCAAAGATGAAGAGGAATGTGGAGAATATTATTTTGAGACAGATTGTCTGGCACTGAGGGACAACCTGGACTACCAGCTGCTTCTCAAGGCTCTTGTCAAGCTGCAGGCTCAGCGCATCAAGGCAGTCAAGGTGAAGATAAGCTTCTATTGGTAATACTCTATCCTGCTATAAGAAATGTATAGAAAAGAAATGATAGATAATTGACAAACTATTTTGATAACACAAAAAAATATTATTGCTCATATAAAAAAAGAAAATCACACAATACACACACACCACAATAATGATGCATATAAATGTCTTAGAATACATTACCTATTCTTTTGTGTTCATTCTTAAGAATCCTTAAAAAGACAAGACAGATTTATGGATGGGGATGTTAGGTGGAGATAAGTTGGTGTGTTTCATACAAGGACTCCCATGTGTAGGCCTGGTGACTCCTCACACCAACTCTTATTTTTGTGTGTTCCTATACATAAATAATGTGTTGACTTGTAAGTGTAGCCAGTAGGAAATAATAGACACAAATATGACTATTTTCCAGGATGTGGAGCGGCTACAGGAGGCTCGTGAGTCGGTGCTCAAGGACCCTATAACATTTGTGATGGCTCTACAGAATGGGGAAAATTTAAATTTGCCAGACCCTCAGGAAATTGTTCAGGTAAGTACTGATGCATGAACTTGAATGAATATGTACGTATTTCAAATGCAATTTAATGATCGGAAACAGGATATCTATGTTACTGCCAAAAAAAAGGTGTAGTAGGCAGGGCATATGAGTGAATGCCAAGGTTAAAATGTATTGATGAATGTATGTAGCATCATGTCTGCTTCTTTGTGCTCTTCACTTCTAAATATAATGTTTTCTTCAAGATGACTGATATTTTTATGAAGCCGATCCATCATTACTTCACAGTTAATGAGAGTGCCAGTCACCTTGGATGTCTTTTTGTTTTTTGGTGAACCAGACATTAGTTATCTTATAGGTATCTGATGGGTAGGAAATGTGAGCAACTGCACCCAAGAGGCCAGTGATGCTTTAGTATTATGTTTGTCTTGAAATCTCTTTTGTAGTCACATTTTCAGCCTTTCATTCCAAAATTCTGGCCTTTTTTGCATGATTGAGGTTGGCTAGTCATCTTACATACACCAATCTCTCCTGCACTGGTCACAGCAATACCAGATGTATAACAAAGACACCCTTTTGCTCCACTCTATGATATTCAAGTACACCACATTTAGAGTTTTCAGGCAATACTTTCCGTGGACACTTTACAGAATTATCACGGATGTGGTTGTGAGCCGAGTGTGCTAGCTGCATTATGTGATGTGTGTTAGAGTGTGTATTAGAGGGCTCATGCTGTAGCCTGTTAAGTGTCAAGGAATTGTGGAATGAAACTATGTACATTCTCTTGTAAACATTGCCAATTTGCTGATTTTTCTAATATTATTAGTTCTCCAGATTCCACAGATAAACTGGGAGAAATACAACTTCAATGTCATCACTCAAGGAATGAGACCAAAGACCAGGAAGAGGATCATTCAAGAGATGTCAGCCAGCCAGCAATCCATTCAGGTGTGTGCATCATTGCATCGTTTTAGTCCATATTTTCCCTTCTGGAGTTGGACAACTCATGAGTATCTCCCATTTAATAATTGTGGATAGTTTCTTCCATATTGTTTAGTGTTGTCATGTCTTGCTCCATACACCATCATAAGGTCCTCCCATTGATTTGGTTCAAAGTACTCTGATGCTCCTCTGAGCTTATGGCCAGCCCTGATTTGTAAATACATAATAGAAAATGTAAGATGACACCATGCAAACCATTTACATCTCATTACAGGAAAGTAAAGAGTCAACAAGTGCTGCTAATAAAATACTGGTGCGAGGAAGACTGTATGATGAAAGCAAACCACAGACCTTCAACCAGATGTGGAGCGATGAAGAACAGCGAAAGTATGAGACAAAACACTTACCAAGTGTTTGATTCTTTTGACAAAAAAACAGTGTGCTTGTTAACAGATTTATTCTGTGGTCACTCATTCACTTATCTCAGAAGGAATAAAGAGTGTGCTTTGAAGTAAATATTATAGCTTGTGTGTGAGTTTTATGATGGAGTTGAAATATATGATTTTGTCATCGTAGAAGATTTCATAAAAGTACTGATTTTTATTTGGGATTTATGTTGTAACAGTTTCATAAGTATATACATAATATCAGGGGTGAAATATCAAGATTTTAGGCTAAAATTATATTTACAACAATCAGGAATGAAGTGTGGAGCTAAATAGAATTTACAACAGTTTAGTGAGTGAGCATACAGCATGTCAGAGATGGAGGACAAAATTTATATACAATAATCAACAATGACATGCCCTGCAAAAATAACCCTGTAACAAATTAGTGAGGGAGCAAACATTAGATTAGGAATGAAATGTTTAGGTATTGTGCTTAAAGGACTTGTTGTTTATACATGAATATCTTTCAGACTTGAGGAGCTGCTTATCAAATACCCTGATGAACCAATTGCTTGGCACCGCTGGGTCAAGATCTCAAAAGAAATAGGTAAGTTTCTTTTATTTATCCCAGTGAACTGATGAATTTTCAGGATGGTTATTTCTTATATTATTCAGACAAAGATGTAGTGATGATGATGATGATGATGATGATAGGTGAATCAGTAAATGGAAGCAAAACAAATGAACATTGTTATAAGTTTGGATGAAATAGCACTGTGAGAGTTTAGTAGAGTGGGTTGTGTAAAGAAAGAATGCATAAGAATGTGGAGTAAGTTGAAGAAAATGTAGAAAATAAGAAATCTAGTAATTATAATAATGTTGTAAAGTTTCCATATCTGATGGATTTAAATAATGGCAAAAAAAAATATGGAATTCATGATAATGTGGTAAGGAATCTAAGATGATCATGCTTAGGTTGATGTATACACTACTTACGTATTTGTTGTTGTTGTTATTATTATTATTATTATTGTTTGTGATCATTATCATTATAATTGTTATGAAATTTTGCTAATTAATTAATTTATTGATTTACTTATTTATTTGTTAATTTCTATTTGTATAAAAAGAGTTGGCAGGACAGCCAGAGCAATGTGTGCTGAGATAGTTTGGACATGAAAGAATTATAGGCAGGTGCAGAAGGTAAGATTAAGTGTGACAGTTGTGAACATGCAATAGGACATATAGAAACTTAATATATTGCATAAAGGAGGCTTGAAATGGAAGAAGACTGACACTTGAGCATACTGGAATGATTGTGCATGATCTAACTCAGCATATGAGTGTGTGAGAAATTAAAAAGGCTGTGTGGCCTCTGAGAAAGGAGGCACTACACACCAATGATCTCACATTAGTGTGATAAAATTATTTATTATGAAGCAGCCTTGTTCTGGACCAAACCAGCTAAGTTTTGAAGCTGATCCCCATAAAATGAAGGCAGGAATATTTCTCTGTTGGGCTAAAGGGCTAAAGGTGGTTTGAATGAGTATGATTTTGAAAGTTGTGTGTCTTGTCTTGGCTCCCTCCATTTCATAATGGAGTCAGTCTTGGTATATGTGTGAATGTATTGTTATTGTTTGCCTATGTTAAGGGATTGAGGCAATGGATAAATGAGTTAAAATGAATCCCAAAAAGAAGAAAAAATTGTTGAATCCAGTTTCTTAGGTGATAAAGTTGAATAAGAAAGAGAGAGAGGAAGGAATTGGTTCTCCAGTGGAGTGATAGATGAATGGAATAAATTCAGTCATCAGATTGCTAGGGGTGAGACATAAGGGAACTTAGAAAAAGATTAAATGAATGAAGATATGAGGATAATATGTTGATACAAGTATGTATGATTGATGCAGAGACTACCACATGGAGACCTGATGGATTCTTGCATTTTTTTCATTTTCTTGTGCTCTTACCTTCTCATGTGTCTTGATGGCTTTCTTGCATCTTTTCTACCAGGTACTCGAACACCACTTCAGGTGCAGAGTAGGGTTCAGAAATACTTCATTGCCCTGAGACGAGAGGGTCTCCCAGTTCCTGGCAAAAACCCCAAGGAAAAGGCCATAAGAAGCATTGTAAGTTCTTTATAGGAAAACATTTATATCTTTCATAGAAAGATTCAGTTCTTCTTATTATTTTTAGTGTGAAGTGATGATATCACTTCTATGATGGTATGAAAAAGATTTAAAATCCTCTGTTATGTGCATTGATTTTCTTTGATACTGCTGTACTTGAATATTGGCCTTCAACTTACTCTTTTCTGTTGAGATATTCTTTCTGTATTTTACTTTGTCTCATTACAATACATTTTTTAGTCAGAATCAACATGGCTAAAATTGTCAATAATGTGTGATGCTTTGTCTTGGCCATCCTGTGTGTGATTGCTGGCTGTTTGTTTAAATAGGTAGGTATTCTTTATGAAAATAAAACAAGAGAATTGATTTCTCTGTATTGTTTTATGCTTTGCTGTTGAAATGAACGTAAGTTTCCTAGAGCTGTTAATTATCATAGAAGGCTTGTACAGTATAGTGCAGAATATTATGGTAAATGATGTTAATATGCTGTAGTGTGTGCTGGATAGTGTATAATGAGGAGAATGACTTATTAATTCACTAAATTGTACACAACATATTCTTTAATTTCCCACTGCTAACAAAAAAAAAAAATTGAATGTTGATTTCAGACCAAAAGAAAAAACATCATGCCGTGGTATGGCAGAAAGCCGGTGTCCAGCTTTATGAAGGCATTCAACATGTATGAGGATGCCATCCCAAAAACTCTGTCTCTTGAGGGCACACACAGCTCACAGGCAGCAACTTATGATGTCTCGGTGAGTTATGGATGTTAAGTATTCTACTTTATGTGTGGTGGTGTTTGTGAATGCTTTTTCAGTAAATGGTGGTGGGAAAGGATTAGTACTAGTATTTCAAATTACATTTACAGATCATTAAGATAGAAACTAATTTAATATTTTCCATCTAATATTATATTGTGTTGAAGTTTGAGGAGTGTAATTGTGGTATGGGCAAGTAGACTTAATTAGCCAGCTCTTTTTTTTTTTCTTTTTTTTTTATCTACTTGTTTATTTTTTGTCTGGAAGCAGCTTGTTATACAGATCTTTTCTTTTTTCCATATTTTTATCTGGCCAGACTCTATAGCATACACACACACACACACACACACACACACGGCCCGGTAGCTCAGTGGATAGAGCGCTGGCTTCGCAAGCCAGATGACCGGGGTTCGATTCCCCAGCCGGGTGGAGATATTTGGGTGTGTCTCCTCACACGTGTAGCCCCTGTTCACCTAGCAGTGAGTAGGTACAGGATGTAAATTGAGGAGTTGTGACCTTGTTGTCCCGGTGTGTGGTGTGTGCCTGGTCTCAGACCTATCCCAAGATCGGAAATAATGAGCTCTGAGCTCGTTCCGTAGGGTAACGTCTGGCTGTCTCGTCAGAGACTGCAGCAGATCAAACAGTGAATTACATACACACACTATATATATATATATATATATATATATATATATATATATATATATATATATATATATATATATATATATATATAGAGAGAGAGAGAGAGAGAGAGAGAGAGAGAGAGAGAGAGAGAGAGAGAGAGAGAGAGAGAGGCAGTTTGACATGACATGTTGGTTATGTGGTGTATTTTGCCTAAAGGATGAGGAGGACATTGTTGACGAGCTACGCAACACTGAGGAGTATCAGGAACTGCTCAGGATAAAGCAAGTGAAGCGTCTCAAGGAGCAAGAAGCTGAGACAGGGATTGTTGCTCATCACGGCTATTCTGTGAGTTCATCATTTATTTCAATATGGTAGCAAAATGTATCAGTTTATTAGTAGACTGCCAAAGAGCCAAGGACTGTGCATGCCATTTCAGGTTATGTTAACTAATTCTTCCTTTGAGTGGTCCCTTTGGGGGTTATTACTGTGTTGCCTTGTCACTGCCTTACTCGCTTGTGCGAGTCTTCTGTTGTAACTGCCTCTTCATTCTCTCTCTCTCTCTCTCTCTCTCTCTCTCTCTCTCTCTCTCTCTCTCTCTCTCTCTCTCTCTCTCTTCCATTATAAGGAAAACATGGAAAACACACCAAAAAAAAAAGAAATCCTGTATCCCGAGACTCGCTGATGATCCTGAAGAGGTGTTGTTCTACAGATTGAAAACTGGATGTAATGTTACATACTTAAGAATGTCCTTCCCCCTTACTTCTCATCATTTTAATTTGTATTTTTGTGTGAGTTGGTCATTTTGCTATGGTATACAAGCTTTTTTTTTTTTTTCTGAATATATTATATACTACAAAATTATTGATATTCTCCACTGTGATGCCCTGATGTAAGAGAGGCAAGTTTGTTGCTTAAATGATATAGTTACATTGTGATTGGTAAGGATCTTTGCTTTCTATCCTTGAGGCCAAGAAATGTGGTAATTCTTCATGATTAAGTGTGTGTGTGTGCGTAATTCACTGTTTGATCTGCTGCAGTCTCTGACGAGACAGCCAGACGTTACCCTACGGAACGAGCTCAGAGCTCATTATTTCTGATCTTCGGATAGGTCTGAGACCAGGCACACACCACACACCGGGACAACAAGGTCACAGCTCCTCGATTTACATCTCATACCTACTCCCTGCTAGGTGAACAGGGGCTACACATGAAAGGAGACACACCCAAGTATCTCCACCCGGCCGGGGAATCGAACCCCGGTCCTCTGGCTTGTGAAGCCAGTGCCCTAACCACTGAGCTACCGGGCCGTGTGTGTGTGTGTGTGTGTGTGTGTGTGTGTGTGTGTGTGTGTGTGTATTTACCTAGTTGTATTGTACAGGATTGGAACACAGCTCATAGTGTCCTCTCTCCATGTCTCCATTTATTGAATTTCTCTTTAAAGATGTGCACATTATGTGCTGTAACAACTTCATCACTCAATGCATTCCACTTTTCCACTGTTCTGTGTGGAAAACTGTATTTTCCAATATCCTTCACACACTACCTCGTCCTAATCTTCTTTACATGTCCTCTTGTTCTTTTATCTTCATATGTCACTACACTGTCTTCCTTGTCTATCTTTTCAATGTCATTGACCATCTTAAACATTGTTATTAGGTCTCCTCATTCTCTTCTATCTTGTAAGGTTGGCAGTCCCACTTCCTTCAGCCTTTCTTCATATGTTAGGTCCTTTAGTTCTGGCACCATCTTTGTAGCAATCTTCTGTATCCATTCTAATCTTCTTATATCTTTTTTAGAGCTTGGAGACCACACCACAGCTGCATATTCCAGCTTGGGATGTATCATGCTTGCGATAATTTTTTTTTATCATATCTTTGTCCATGAACTGAAATACCACTCTTATATTAGTTAGTATTTTATATGCTAATCCAAATATCTTATGTGTTCTTCGGGGTTCAGATTTTCCTGTGTAATCACTCCTAGATCTTTTTCCTCTTTAGTCTTCACTATTTGTTCCTCTCCCATCAGATAGTTCCATACCGGTCTTCTCTTACTCTTTCCTAGTTTCATTATGTGACTTTTCTTTTCATTGAACTCCAATTTCAACTTCTTACTCCACTTGTAGATTTTGTTCATATCTTCCTGTAACAGCAAATAGTCCTCCTGGGTTTGTGTGTGTGTGTGTGTGTGTGTGTGTGTGTGTGTGTGTGTGTGTGTGTGTGTGTGTGTGTGTGTGTGTTTGTGTGTTTCACTGTTTGATCTGCTGCAGTCTCTGACGAGACAGCCAGACGTTACCCTACGGAACGAGCTCAGAGCTCATTATTTCCGATCTTCGGATAGGCCTGAGACCAGGCACACACCACTCACCACACACCGGGACAACAAGGTCACAACTCCTCAATTTACATCCCGTACTGCTAGGTGAACAGGGGCTACACGTGAAAGGAGACACACCCAAATATCTCCACCTGGCCGGGGAATCGAACCCCGGTCCTCTGGCTTGTGAAGCCAGCGCTCTAACTACTGAGTTACCGTGTGTGTGTGTGTGTGTGTGTGTGTGTGTGTGTGTGTGTGTGTGTGTGTGTGTGTGTGTGCGTGCATGCTCATGCATACATGTGTGTACCATACAGTATCTTATGAAGGAAGTCATTCTTGACATTTATATTATAAAAATAGAACTGTGAATCCATCAGCATTTAGTTACAATTTCTGTAGTATTTATTTTGAGGTTATTAGATTTAATATTTTTTCACATTTGCAGTGTGACGGGTGAGTTACCGTGTGTGTGTGTGTGTGTGTGTGTGTGTGTGTGTGTGTGTGTGTGTGTGTGTGTGTGTGTGTGTGTGTGTGTGTGTGTGTGTGTGTGTGTGCGCATGTTCATGCATACATGTGTGCACCATACAGTATCTTATGAAGGAAGTCATTCTTGACATTTATATTATAAAAATAGAACTGTGAATCCATCAGCATTTAGTTACAATTTCTGTAGTATTTATTTTGAGGTTATTAGATTTAATATTTTTTCACATTTGCAGTGTGACGGGTGTGGCATGGAGCCCATCACTGGCCCTCGCTGGCACTGCATTGACTGTCCCTCCTCCAGAAGTATAGATATTTGTGGAAATTGTGTTAAGACCAGCTTCTCCTAGAATGTCATGTCCCTTCTCATCACCTGGAGCCAATCAAAGCCTTTTGCTTACAAGATGCCATCTCATAAACAGAAGTGTGTTTGAGTGTTTTCATGCTCATAACACTCACCTGTATGATCAGTAAGTAGTGCAGCAGTTACATTAGTTATTTGTGCACCTGATGACCAGTATATATTAGTGCACCTGTTTGGTCAATAAGTAGTGCAGCAGTTTCAGCTGTTATTTGTGCACCTTTATAGTCAGTATATAGTGTGGCAGTATTATCAGTTATTAGTGCACCTGTATGGTCATTATATAGTGTGCCAGTTTCATCATTTATTTGTACACCTGTATATAGCATATATAGTATATAGTATAGTAGTTTCATCAGTTATTTGTGCACCTGTATGGTCAGTGTATAGAGTGGCAGTTTCCTCTGCTATCTTTGCATAGTGTGTACATATGTTACTTGATTATAAGCCTGATAAGTTGAATTTTTCATGAGAAAAGTATAAATAGGATTCAGGCTGAACCTTGAACCTGAGTGCTTTACAGGTAATGTGAAGGTAATATAAAGATGTGCTGTGAATCCAGTACATTACTTCAGTACATTACTTATGTAAATGTATAGTGATATGTGTTTAGATATATCTTGTATTGAGCATCTAAACAGTTTGTTAGCAATAAGATAACACCTAAACTGTTTGTTAGCAATTAAAAACAAGTCGTGCCTATTTTGATGTTAATTGACTTCCATTGGGTGAGAGCAATGCAGAGATTACAAAAGGCTGTATTATTTAGTGTTGTTTAACATCCACAGAAAATTGTTGCATCACAGCATAGTACAGAAACATTGTACCCGAGTAATAAACCCAAGACCATTAATGTTTATCATAATCATAATTTTCAAACATCCTGTGTCTGTTCTTCCTCATATGAGGCTTGCCTAGCTGCCTATGAATTAGCCTCCACACAAGGCTGCATATGCATGCATGCACCCCAACTTTCTTCAGCATTCCACAGAAAATTATGCAAATTATAAATCTCAAAGTCTCTTCACTCATTCTCTCTGCTATGCCCTCAACACACTTTACACTACAGTATACACAGTATACACTATGAAGATGCTCCAACCATGGGATTGTTTGCATCTCATTGTTTACGTTCTACCATAACTAAGATATTCTTCAATGGAATATCCAAATAAATCAAAGTCTAGTTTGTATCTCTGGTATAGCAAGTTGATTTGTTTTTTTGTTAGTTGTTCAAAGTAATCTGGAATCACTGAAGGTGATGAGCCATGACTCTTATTCTTATTAAACCACTCTTTTACATTTTGAATTTCTTTTAACTGAGCAACTTCAGCCAGGAACTGTACATCAGTGTACATTGTCTCCAGTTTGATGACAACCTGATAATCGGAGGAGCAGACAGCACACTGCACCCAGTAAGGTGTCCAACACACAACCTGTAAAAGTGTCAAAATAGTTAAGCTTTACTGCATACTCCATTTCTATAATTTCTGATATTTTAACAACCAAAACTATTTACAGTAATAAATGTGCATATATTACCATAAGTATTACATCTTTGTATTTTCTGAGTGTTGAATACCTAGGAATTGAGAGGAATAAGGAAATACACTGTAGATTATCTTATTCATGGCTAGTGGTACTAATTATTGATATTGCATCTCAAGATGTGTGGAGCTAGACAAAAGGAATGCTATAATGTCTAAGCTGAGATATCAGAAATCGGTATGAGAAAAGGTAATTAAGGTCCACATTAAAAAAACTTACATGTTCTGCCCAATCTTTTGCTGTTGTGAAATTTTCCGTTGCATCAATTACATATTGAACAAACTCAGGGAATGTTGGAGTGGGTTCGGTGTTATTGCTGTGTGGTGCTCTATATTTTTGTATTATTGCCCTTTGCAGGTCGAGAAAATATGGCTGGAAAGGTTTTGGTTTCACATTGTCAATTTTGTCCCTATAAGCGGAGAGCAGTCTGAAATGTAGGGTGATTTATTATTATACTTATTAAAGCTTCTCATTAAACAAAAATTTAGTTCAGAAATATCCAAATTTAATCTGAGAAATTTAAGGAAAAATCACCTCTAAATGTACTAATATTATTTTGAAATTTTTCATATTCATTATGCACACTGATGCTGAAGTCTAGCTGATATTGTGATATTTGTTAAAAAGTCTCCTACATACTTGAAATTGTTATCAGTTTTAACATTTAGTCTTTGTGGAGAATGAAAGCTACCTGGTAAATGGATGCCGTACTGTGATGAAACGTAAAGACTTGGGGAACAAAGCATGCCTCTCCTTGTTTGTCTTTGGTGGAGGATACTTGTCAGACATTAGGGTATGAAGGTCTCCTATTCTTTTCTGAAAGGAAAGAAAAAAATGGTCAACCTCATTAAGTAATTGTTTACACATTATGCCCATACCCGGTCATCTATTTTAAAACATAATAAGTATGTATCTATTGTATATTTATAGTTCCAAGCAAAGATGTGCAGTGTCTATGAAATAGCCTTGTATTGCTGTACCTAAGAAGACATCTCAATTCTCACCCACCCTCCATCTCTTAAGTATCACCATGATACATTGATGGCACTCTTCAAACTTTCCTATCAAGTATATAGCCACTCACAAGAAGGAAAGATTGAATTATCTACCATATGGATATTGATGGCTACTCACCTTTTTAATGTTTGTGTGAGCCAGACGTAAGAAGTATACTGACCAGGTAGTGGATGCGACCTGTCAAGGCAATATATGTTAACATATTGTATAGTATGACCAGGTACAAAGAATTACGTGTGTGT
>NC_059293.1:22288588-22308588 GCF_017591435.1 Portunus trituberculatus | reverse complement strand
CTACAACAATTGTTTCCCTAAATGCAAGGTGATGTTGGAGGTGAGGAGCAAAGACTTGTCAGGATTAAGTTTGATCGCAATTGTGCAGTCCTCTTTTAAGATTAACAATTTCCTTATGAGAAATGTAGGCTAATTTAGAGTGTGCTGTACACTAATTTCTTTCCTTCTACTTAGCCAGGGACGTATCCACAGGCATTTTCTTTTCGGTTGACTTTATCGGTACGTCAAAAGAAGCCTCAGCAGTGTCACTGTAGGAAGACATTTTGGTGGTTCCCGCCAAGGCGCCAACTAGTCGATACTTTCCAGGCACTATGTCTGACACTTTCCGACTAGAAGGGATGAGTCGGAAACTTTGCCAACGTAAAATTTCAGTCGCAAATTGGCATGTGTTAGCCCGCTTTAATTCTACTTACAAGGAATCGCATGCAACCTCCAAAGTTTGGAGAACTTATAAGCATGCTGCTAATGATGTTATGTAAATTTCCTTTTATATATATATATATATATATATATATATATATATATATATATATATATATATATATATATATATATATATATATATATATATATATATATATATATATATATATATATATATATATATATATATATATATATATATATATATATATATATATATATATATATATATATATATATATATATATATATATATATATATATATATATATATATAATATAATATAATTACAGTGATATTTTAATGAGTATACATGCACTATGTGGCGAGATGAGGGATCAAGTAAAGCCATTACGTCATGACGCAGAATTGGGGAAAAGGTTACCATACATGGCTCTGCATGTGAGTATTTTGCACTGAGAAATATAATGCAAGATCTAAAATATATAGGACTTTATTGAGGATGAAGAATTATTGCATTTTCCTCCATAAAATCAAACAACATTTAGCTTTGTGTGGCAAACCTAAAGAAAATTATCAATGTGGCACATGACATGATTAGTGTGTATAGGAGGAAATAAAAAAGTTTTAAGAAGAAATTAGTTTTGAAAAATTAATTTAAATTTAGATTAATATATTATGATTTCATGATTTGAATTCATATACATACATATACTTTTGGAGTTACAATAAGTATTCAAACTCTTTGCAAATATTGTACACACAGAATGCAACTCTCACCACAAAAAATGTAGCATTTTGTATTATTATACTTTTCTCATCTACATAACAATTATGCACTGGACTAATTAGTAGTTTCTGCATAAAATAAATCAACCTACTACTACCTTTATTTTGATATTTCCAATCTTGAATACAGAGAATGTGAAATACCAGTTTAATTCTGTTTTGCTTTGTGGTTAACCATCCTTAATAATAGGATATATGAATCTCTCAAAAGCTTCCATTAGAGACCATCAACTTCAGAAAAAAGTCTGCCTCTGTTGTGGATGCCATCCCAAATATTCCACATTTTTCTGGTCTAGCTTGTATCAATTCTCCCATTTTGTTCAGCAGATCTGTAATTACAGCCTCATCACTACAGTCCTTTCAGTCTATGTAATCCTTTCCAGTTATCAACATAAGAACACCAATTCTTCCCATAAAATGAATGGAAAGTTGCCTAATCCTTCACATAACAAAACATGTACAACAGATGCTCTTCACAGAATGAGGCAAGGGTTCAAAAAATGAAAGATAAGGATAAACTTGCTTACAAAATTTTATTTTTAACAACTACCACAGGCACTTAAATCAGCCCTGGAATGCTCAAATACTAAGGGGGATCAAGAGTAATTATAAAAAAAGGAGGAAACTCTAATATAGTTTATCTTTAATGCATGTGGGTCTCTTAACAAAAATGATGCTAAAAAATCATATTGAATATTTAGTGAATAACAATTTGATCAAAATCAAATTAAAGTTCAGCATTAACCAAATGTACCATATCTCATGATTAAGTACATGTTTCTTTTCTCCATCAGATACCACTGCAAGATCATATTGTGTGTGTTAGTAGTCAAAGCTGCTGCCTATGTTGTACTGCTTTAGCAAAGTCACCTTAGTTTACCTTCCCTTAGACATGTTTGTCATGACATGGAGAAACAACAGTACTAAAGGGAGGAAGGATGAGTCTCAGAAATGTGGGCTGGAGACTTCTAGGCAAAAATACAAGCCAAGACATATATTTTAAATAAGGTATTAGGTAAGCAAGGAAAACCATATTGTTATTTTAGGAGGAAGACTGAAATTTAACCTATATGTCTCTGGGAAGACAACATCTAAAAGGTTTCCAGTTTTATGCAAACAAATATTCAAATTTGACATTTCATGAAAATATACTATATGTATTTATTATAAAATACTTTCACAATTTTAGGCAAATATAAATAAGATACAAGCACTTGCAAATAAAAATACTGAAGGAGTAGACTGCTATCACCTTCCACTGCACTAAGGTGATGAAAGAAGGCTAAGCACTTAGGACAAGGCGAACAAACTCCTCATAGTTGATGTTACCCTGAGAGTCCTCTTGACCAGCTAGCAGTTGCTCCACCTCCTCATCAGTCAGCTTCTCTCCTGAGGAAATTGAGAAAATTTGATTTAGTCTCCAGCATAGTTTATGAACTACATAAGCAATGATTCACTTATGGTTTACAAATAACTGAATATTTCAATGAAGCTAAGGATAAATGATCTTACATGTATCACTGAGTGCTCTAAGGAAAATATTCAAAAGTTACCAAGACCATATATATATATATATATATATATATATATATATATATATATATATATATATATATATATATATATATATATATATATATATATATTATAATATATACATATCAAGGTTTCAAAAATCTGATTTAAATAAAAACATCAATTTTATTTAATTTTTTTTATTTAAATCAGATTTTTTTATTTAAATCGATTTTTTTGACAAATGATTTTTTTACTTAAATCGCTTCACAATGTCCAAGTTTTTTTTTTTTTCATACTGTGATGGCATTTTGTATTAAACACTATGTTATTATGGAAGCATAGTTTTAAGCTGCTTTTACATATTACCGAAGTTAAAAAGAATTTTTAATTTCAAAACTTAAAAAGCATCATTATACCACATTAAATGTCCATTAATTTATAGTTGATTCATATGTGAAATTATTTACATTTTGTTTTAAGTACAGAAAACACAAGAATTTCAATGAGAAAATATGAAAGAAATTAATGTTTTTATTAGACAAATGTAATAATAAAGAGAGTAAATTAATTGTTTGAGAAAAAAAGTTGGGATTTCATTATTTCTTGTAATAGTGTACTTGACATCCCATACACAGTACTGGTGAAAAGTTGCCAACTTGTGTATTTATTGGCAGACTTGGTAATTTAATTTAGACCACATTCTAGAACAGTATTTATGGATTAATTAAAATTATGTTAATGTTAACTGAAAACAACATATTCTTTTTTATCTGGTAATTGTATAAAGATCTTATTTTCTCTTTGGTATGCTTTCAACATTGCTTTGTAAGAGAAGGCATGGCAATAATTCACTGGTGTCTGAGTGTACCCTAATTTGTACAGGTACAGTACAGATCCAGGACCAGCATAAGTGGTTTATCCCATTTTCCTTTTAATGCAATCACTACTTTCTATATAGTGTGTTAATAAATTTAATTATTTGACATAACATGGGTATTTTGATTTAAATCAAGATTTTTTTTACTCTGATTTAAATCGATTTAAATCACTTGATTTAAATTATTTGATTCAAATCATTCCAACCCTGATATATATATATATATATATATATATATATATATATATATATATATATATATATATATATATATATATATATATATATTATATTTTAGCTTTTATGTCCCGTTTCCCTATAGTGTTAGGGCTAGGACAGTGCCTCCTGACAGAGGACTTTGTTTATGTTACATGAGAACCCTAACCCCAAGTGGATGCCCTTCCTAACCTCTGACCGTGGATTCAAACCTGTGTGCTTGAGAACCCTGGGGCCACAAAGCATGCGCAGTCCCAATGTACCATAGTGGCCCAATTGATAAATAAATAAATAAATAAATAAATAAATAAATAAATAATATATATATATATATATATATATATATATATATATATATATATATATATATATATATATATATATATATATATATATATATTCTTTATTGTAATTATTAAGTGCAGAGCAGTATTTTTACAATTTATTTTGGGCATAGAAATGCTTTATGCTGTGTAACTTAATTGGACACAGAAACACCTTATTCTATTTGTTTTTTGGTCATTCAGTGCTTTCTTGTTTGTAGTATCTAGTGTTTTTTAGCCTGTGATTCATTAGTTGTGTTGTTGTCACGTCTCACAAACATAAGCACAACTTTGTGTCCTTGGTTTGTTTGCTGAAAGACAAGGGCTCAGTTTTGGTGGCCGAGCAATGTGGCAGGACACCCCCACCATGACACCTGCATGTTCCATTTCCACTGGCCTCCCCTGGGACCTGACAATTTTTTTTTTGCCTGGGGCACCCTTGCTTCCCTATGTTACCAGCCTGGTCTTGGCCAAATGGGTCCAATTTGGCAACAGAGTCCTCAGCCCTGCCTACCACATCGGCCTCAAAGTGAGATCACAAGCCCTATGACCTGCTCAGCCAGCCCTCCACTACTCCGGTTATCTCTGTCTTGTCCAACCGGCCTCAAAGGTTGCTCACTTTCCTTGTACTTTGTACTGTACTGTTGTTTATATATTTAACATACTGTGGCTTTTGTTTATCACCATGTTTCCCTGCCAACTTCTCTATCTATTTGTACTACTAAGCTAAAATTACTAGAACATGCTTTCAGATGTCAGGCTGTTGTTTGTTTAAAGGAAACAAACGGGAGGAAAAAGCTTTGCAAAGTTAAAATTCTGGGAACAATGGAAAGCAACAATCCTGAAACTTCCCAGCTTATAGCTTCATGAAAAATCCCAAGTGAGCATTGATAGAGTAATGGTAGCACTCTATAAGATGTGTTAAAGCTATGGTAGTGTACCACTGGGAACACAACAGTCTTGCACAGCTTACCCAAGTGTGTCATGAGGTGTCGCAGTTCAGCAGATGAGATGTAGCCATTACCGTCCTTGTCAAAATGGCGCAGTCCCTCAATGAAGTCATCAGCAGTATCAACAGGGCGTTGGCGGGAGATCGTCTGCATGATGGGCAGGAACACCTCAAAGCTGATCCTCTCATCTGAAAACAAATTCAACAAACATCACTTGCCATTAAAAGACATTCAAAAAATATCTTTCTTATTGAATGTGATCGGTCCCTGCATACAAGTACAGGCAACCCCCGCTTAACGAAGGTTCACACAACAAAATTTCGCTACAACGGTTTCCTTTTACTACCATCTGCTCATTTAATGAACACCAAACTCGCTTTAACAAAATTTTATCCAGGTAATTTTTTCCAAGTTTGAAAGCCCTACCGTATCACGCAAGCCGACAGGCTTTTGAATACACCAGCGCCTCTCGTGGACAAAACGCGCACCACTCACTCCCCTAGTTCAAAACAATAACAGCGTCAGCAGCAGCTCGTCTTCCCTCGCTCTACATGCCACCATAACGCCCTGCAATGTCGCCTAGAGTTGCTAAGAAGATCAGGAAGTCACTTACTCTCTAAGTGAAGCTGGATATTATTCACAGATATGAGAGAGGCCAGAAAACTAATAGCATTGCTTCCCACCATGGCTTGACTCCATCTACTGTCTACCATTTTCAAGTCAGCAGACTCTACTAAGAAGGCTGGTGAGATCACATCTTCCTTGCAAGCTAAAAGAACCACCTGAACTCGTGACTCTGCAATGGATAAAATGGAAAACCTTGTGGAAATGTGGTACACAAGTTTTGTATGCGGTAGAATGATGCCCCCTTTGTTTACATTCCACAGGTTGCCAGCTAGTGTATTTCCCGCTCCACTCTCCCTCCCTTCATAAATTTAAGATCATCAACATTATAAAGTTACTTACATACATTATAATGACTTAGTCTTAAATTAAACTGCTTAAATGTTTAACTTCATAATTTTTACTTTCATTAAACCTTTTACTGTACTATGATGCACTCTCGCTTTGTTTATTCTCAATGGAAGTTGTCAGGGGTCAAACTTGCTATAATTGGTTCGCTTAACGAAGGTTTTCTTAGGAACGTAACCCCTTCGTTAAGCGGGGGTTGCCTGTATAGTAACCAATCATCCTTCTATTTGAGGCCACTGAGAGATTGAACCTGGCTCTTGGTAGTTTCCCAGTGGAAGAGGTGACACTTTCTTGTAAACCTGGCTTGTGCTACATGACCTCTTTACTGAGAAACTGTAACTCAAAAACATGCATTTTTTCTCCATTCTAAGCCAGTACCTGGTCGGTGTTGGTGAGACAGTTTCTTCACGTCAGCCTCAGTGGGGTTCTGTCCGAGTGCCCGCAACACCTCCCCAATTTGGGATACCTGGATCTTGCCATCCCCCTTCTGATCAAAGATGCTGAAGGCCTCTTGGAACTCTGTGAAGGTAAGTCTTTATTAGTGAAAATAACCAAGTTTGCAGATATGTTTGAATTTGAAGCACAGGATGTTGTTTTAAGGAGATTTAACAGCTTAATTTTTTTTGTTTCTCCTGTTCTTTATTAGGTTATGTAGAGTGCAGCAATGCCTGATGTTCACATGTTCAACTGTGCCTCCACAAACTATTCACTGTCTTAGGTAAGTAAATTTGAACAAAACCTTTCATGTGTAATATTTTTTTGTGATTAATGATGTGTCAGCCTCACTTAATCCCTGATATTGCACAGTATCTCTTTTGGCTGTCCATACAGGAAAATTTGGTAAGTCACATCCTGCTAACTTGTGAATCAAGCTTAAAGCTTACTGGTCATACAGGATCCAATACCTTTACATGATCTGGTGTCCTTTCCAAAACATTACACAATCATGAGCTTGAATATTTCAATGTTTCTATTCATCTTGATTTGCTCCTAATCATAAAACCAGGGAAAAAGGTCAACTGTACATCATTACACTTCACAAGTAAAAAAATATAATATGAATTTCTACTGAGGTGTGTTCAGAATACACATAATAACACAATCCTTTCAGCACTATTTACATTACCTGCATATTCCGTCTCTCAGGTCATGTGTGAGACATGATTGAGGAATGGAATGTGCAATGAGTCTAGCTTAATGTGAAAATACCCTAACTTCTTGCCATGAGATGATTTCACGATATTGAAAGGCTTTTTAAGTTGAGAGTTTGGGAGAGTGAGTACAGTCTGTGGAATGGATATTCCTTCCCTATACTTGATTATGCAACAAATATCAGATTAACCAAAAACACATACAAATCTATTTAAGGATAAGAGTAGTTTTCATAGTTAGCTAGGGTGTGAGTTATGAAGGATTCACCATTTTTAATGCATCTTGCACCACGTTTGAACATCCAGTTCATATTTCATCTCTCCTTTGGTGTAGGATCAAATACTTTGTTGATATGAAAATCTTCATTACACTCTGTATCCTTTTCTCTGATAATGCTACTGCACATGCCTTATATTACTGTTCTTTTATAATCAGAAGTGAAATGTTCAATGATTTATTTCAAGGAACAATAATATAAGGCACATACACAATAACATTTATGGTTATTCTTTACTAACATTTGGAGCACTGTAAGAAAACTATTGACAGAGAGAGAGAGAGAGAGAGAGAGAGAGAGAGAGAGAGAGAGAGAGAGAGAGAGAGAGAGAGAGAGAGAGTCTAACTTTGTCTTTTTCTAAGGTACAGAAGTATGTATGGGACTGGAGGACAAGAAAAGATAGAAAATACTTGTAAAAGTTGTAGGGGACTGGGAAGAAGTGTGTAGCAGTGCAAGGGGTTAATGTGTCCATGGTGAATGGATGCCAGGGCAGACTACAGACTATCTGTGCACAGGCACAGTGGCACACCAACCTTAAAGCAGATCACTACATCAGCACAGTACTAAGACAACAACAACAGATAAACACAAAACAACCTCATTTCACTGTCGTTATGAAAATATGCTTCACAATTAATCCCACTCTGAGAGTGCTATAGAAACACAGCAAGAATGTGAAAATTAAGATAACTGTAAGGCTGGCTATGGCAGTGAGGATAACAGTGGGAAGGAAGATCCTTTAAACTTTAAAGTACAAGGTTGATAGACACATATGAAAAGTGAGGGACGTTGTGAGGCTGTACTGTACTGAAGTGACCATGCACTCGATCCTACCATCGCTTTACCGTCTCCAGATTAAATATAGGCATTGATTACTTCAGGCAAAAGAGAGAGGGAACCCTTAAGATATAAGATATAGACGCACACAAGGGGGAGTGGGAGGCTGTGCAGAGGTAACTACATATTCAAAAGGTTCCCTCAAGTCATCTTACTCTTACCGTCTATAGACAAACTTAGTCACCGAGTAATTAATGTAACAGTGAGGAAGGAAGATGTCAAATTTTAAGGCGCAGGGTAGATTGGGACACAGTGGCGTGGGAGACTATACTTAGGCAACTATATTCCTAAAGTCATCCATATGGCCCAGGTCACACTAAACACAGAGATCCGCGGTGAGACTGGCACAGTGAAGTGGCACTGTCGCCCTGCAGTGCCACGCCCTCGCCTAACTCACCCACGATCTGGTCCTCGTTGAAGGCAGCCTGCAAATAAGAAAATAAAATTAGTCGGTATGTTGTGCTCTATTTTCACCGTATATCAACTTTAAGGCATCACAAAATAAAGAAAAAAAAAAAAAAAAACAGTGTGGAGGTACCGACCATAGCAACGGTGTTTCCTCTTCACTTATCTCCACGGGACTGAACTCGCCGCTCGCCACCAACCTCTTTTAAAAATCTTGCCATTCCGGTTTTCTCCTTATTATACATGCAGTGAGCTATCCCTATGTCTCTAACCCAACTGTTATTGTATGAGACATTTTTTTCACATTTGTAGGTGTTTATGAACAGAATAGAATGGAAAAGGCAAACAGCTGCACACTAGTATTGGAACAGTTGAGCAACAGCTGACAAGAGGTTAATCGCTGACCCGACCCGAGGAAAGTAATCTTGCAATATAGGACACGTATGCTTCCTCAACCACTGCAGTAAGACTCCTGGAACACCTCATGTCACCTGGAGGCTCTTCTAGTACTGCAATGGCGGATGAATAAAGAGACGAAATGGACATCAGAAGAAAACTGATGGGAGATCCACTTGAAGTCATTGTACTGAACATTACCGAATTAGGAATTGATGCTCGTGACGAGAGGTGACTGAGCATTCCGTCACTGTCTTTGCTCATCTCACCTTTATGTAAGCTGGCTGTAAGGTTCAGATTTGTAGTGCGGCCGTGGCTGGGCAGTATCCGAACCGCTTCCCACCCCCCTCACCCACAGTAAGCCACAGTCAGTGACAGGATGTAAAGATGTGTTTGTCTACTGATTGCCGTAAAAGGCTCTGTACGTGCTGGGCGGGGCGTGACTCGTGCTCCAGCATGCTCTGTTGAAACGGATGTTATGACTTGCGTGACATGCTCAACTATGAGTGTTAGGTACATATATAAGTGGAATTTATACTCTCTCTCTCTCTCTCTCTCTCTCTCTCTCTCTCTCTCTCTCAGTGCACTATTTCATATGGAGTGTCTAAAGTGTCATCTATTGCCGTCAGTTAAATGCCATATCAATGTAGTTCTCTGCCAGGCTCCTCTTCTCCTCCCGCGCCACTTTCCCAGGCCAGCAGAGACAGCACAGCAGGTGCGCTGCCTGTGACGTCGCGGGGTTCAACATGACTCATCCGTGCATTCTCTACTGATTAATCAACTTTTTTTTTCTTTTCTCTCTCTCTCTCTTTCTCTTTCAACTTCTGCTATGCTAACTCTGATTGCATGGTAAGGTTAAGATCAAGGTAAACTGTTCAATCTCAGGGGTGGGAATTGGAATATAGCGATAATAAGTCAACAGATGTAAATTGTCATTTTATCCTGTTAACTGGACTCTCTCTCTCTCTCTCTCTCTCTCTCTCTCTCTCTCTCTCTCTCTCTCTCTCTCTCTCTCTCTCTCGTCATATTTTATTTCACTCTCGGATAGCGTGGCTGGGAGTGAGAGTTTGAATTTAGCGAACAGAAGTCGACGGAAGAAAGTTATCTGTCATTTTCAACTGTAGCCGCGGTGGCATGATTGATATCACTGTCAGGTGTCTTGTCAAGATTATGAGACAAAGTGCTCAGATTGCAGGAGTAGAAAATGGCGATAGAAGAATAGGAATAGTGAAGGTAAGGCAGCATACGAGGCCGCCTAGTGCCTAATATCTGTGCCAATTTTGTATGAATTACCATAATTAAGCACGTGTAAGGAAACCAGGTTAATGAGCCACTACCCAACAACCGCGCTAGTACAACGACCCCTTTACTTACAAGATTGCGTCAGGGAGCCACAATGAGCCACACTCTCTCCTCTAACCCATTGGCCATATATCTGCCTCTCTGCTTTAAGGGACTCTCTCTACCCCGTTATGCTTTTCCCGGCGCCGTCTGCCTGGAGGTGTACTGGTAATGACGCGGACGCAGTTAGTGGCGTCCGCTGCGGACGTTTGCCTGCTCAGGTGTTGAATTCAGGTCACCTTTTAGATAAATCAACGTGATTATAACAGCCGTCACTCCGTACTCTCTCTGACTCCGTGTGATCTCGTATGTATAACTCTCGTAGCGATGCATGTATAGAAGAACAAGAAAAGTATGAATGGAATCCATAGTACGTACAGCTGTGCCACAAGAATCCAATATTAAAGAGGGCATATGTGGTGCAGTATAATAGTAGGAGAGAGAGAGAGAGAGAGAGAGAGAGAGAGAGAGAGAGAGAGAGAGAGAGAGAGAGAGAGAGAGTAGACTTAGTAGGTGTTTATCTTGTGATCTCACAATACTCATAGAGAATGATAAGATTACTGGAGTGAAGCATTACACTTATAAGAATGACTTCGTCCACTACTTATTACATTATACATGCCGTACGTTTTCTCTTAGTCTGAGCTGGCTCTCAGTTTCTAGTTATGACTTATTTGCCCTCATGAACCTGTTTGGAGATCCCTGGTCACACACTGACAGCAGAACAGAACACATGGTACCTTCCTGAGTCATCCTTCCTGCCTTTTCATGTTCCTCATGGCCACGGAGCTGTTTGTGTGTGGGTTATTTCCTCCATCTATTCGTTACCACAGACAACTCTTCCTAATCAAATCTCTAGTCAACATTTCTGTTTTGAATTAGTCTTTTCAGGGTTGTTTTCATTGTCTTCTAAATTTTCACTTGATATTGCCAATGCTGTTTCTCGTTCTTAACTTCACCATTGTCTCTTGACCGCTCTTTCTTTTGAGGTCTCACGGCAGTGAATCACAGTGGGAAGGTTAAACTTGTCTGCCATTGTTTCCATTTTCTTTCCTGAGCTGTGTCTCACTTTACGTTGCCCGCTGTTGTTGTCTGTTGTTGTTGTCTGTTGTTGTTGTTGTTGTTGGTGGTGGTGGTGGTGGTGGTGTTGTTGTTGGGTAAGGGGGTAGAGCATAAAGATATTTCTGGCATAGTGACGTCACGTTGAGGCTATATTTATTTCCGAAAGGGAGGAGCATATGCTGCCGTCGCTTTCATATATAGAGCTGTCACTCCTTGCCGCCCTCGCCATGACGCCCCCTTATTTGGCGGCGGGCGTGGGCGGGAGGGAAGAGGAGGCGTGGTCAAAGGATGTGCTTCAGGTGGATATGAGATGCTAACGTAATCTGATGTAGTAGAGGGAAATACACACACACACACACACACACACACACACACACACACACACACACACACACACATTTTATTGTAGAAATGTTCTGACATCTTTCCTTGGAATATTCTGAAAAGGCAGTGTATGTATAGTGAATATTATTTGGGTTTTGAATTAAAGGCCGGTGTTATGGTGATCGCAGCGATAAAAGCAACAAATCCACTGCACAAATCGTGACATGGGAAAACACTAACAAAATCGTGACGACTGCTGTAGGTAACCATCTCCGTGGATTCTGAGAGTGCCAGTCGTGATGAGTAAGAATACAGCATTGCAATGATTCAGTACGGCTCACGGTTGTCCCTGACTCAGCGGACCGTGCATGGTAGTGATGCTGATCGATGAATGAGTGAGGGGCTGAAATTCTTATTTCTGTTGCTACTAGTTGTTGTTGTTGTTACAGGTGTTGTTGTTATTGTTGTAGTTGTGGTGGTGGTGGTGGTGGGATAAGACCACACTATTACTTTGCAGAGAGCTGTTCGTATCCTGTTTAAATTATGGCGGTCATGATTGTAGAGGCTAGAATTCATAGTTTTATTCTTATTGATTGTCATTGTTGTTGTTTTGGTAGTGGTGGTGGTGGTAATGGTATGGCCAGATCACTATCGTATCTTTGGCTGAAGGCAGGCAAGCAGGCAGGCAAGCAGGCAGGCAGGCAAGTAGGCAGGCAAGCAGGCAGGCAGACAAGCAGGCAGGCAGGCAAGCAAGCAGGCAGGCAGGCAGGGAGGGAGGGAGACAGGTTGAGCGCCGAGTAAGCTGTCCAGACACGAGAGAAAGTTCCAAGTCTGTGTTGTAGAACTTGAAATTGCTTGGGTGAGATCTGGCACAGGTTCTGACGGAGGATGTCATGGGTGCTATCGGGTGAGACGATGGGAGAGGGACGGGGAGGGGCTAGGTTAGGTGGCGGATAGGGAATGATGTGTAGGCTGGTAGATATTAGGTGAAAGGAATATCGTAGAACAAGATCGGAAGTTCCCACACTTTTCCTAAGCCAGTACCCCTTGGAGGTGTGATACAGTCCTCGCGTACCACCTGGAAAACCCAATTCCAGCAAATATCAATATATTCACAAGTAGAACACACAAATAAACTAACAACAAGGAATACAACTCACTTTAATGTGAGGGATGCATCTGATTCTTCTCCACCAGCTGATCGATGCCAGATTATCCAGTGTTAGGCAATAATATTTTTTCTGAGAAATTAATTTATTTAATTTAACTAAAAATCGCATATGATCCCAAAAGTATTCATGTACTATATCATCTGGAAAACCTTCATGTTCCACTAGTGGTGTACGTGTACCTCAGGCTAGGAGCCACTCAACTAAACAGTAAGAGAGAGAGAGAGAGAGAGAGAGAGAGAGAGAGAGAGAGAGAGAGAGAGAGAGAGAGAGAGAGAGAGAGAGAGAGAGAAAGTTAATTAGTTAGTTAGTTAATTTTGATGTTGATAATGTGAAGGTGGCGTCGACACTCCTGAATGAGGAATGAGTAAATAATGAATACATGAAACGATAAACAAATTAGGAAATAAAAAAGGAAGAAAAGGAGAAGAAACATTCTCTCTCTCTCTCTCTCTCTCTCTCTCTCTCTCTCTCTCTCTCCACGCAGTATGCACGAGGAGGCTCTCAGGAATGTTTTAATCTCGCGAGGCAGCATTTACAAAAAAAATCGCACCAACAGCCCAAGTCTTTGCCGCTCCTCACTAAATTTCAGCAGCATTTTGTATTTATTTACTCCTGGAATTCCTTAAGATCCCTTACAGTTTAGACTTAAGATTCCACGTCCTTCTATATACCGTTCAGTTTTCCACTTGCCTCACTGTTTAAAATTACATTAGAAACTGTGAATATTAAAGTGAGATATCTTCTCTCTCTCTCTCTTTCTCTCTCTGGCAGTCTTTACTACCACCGTCCGCATGCCCGGCTGGAGCTGCAGGCCCTCGGGCGTGGCAGAAGCGAGCCAGGCCGAGGTTCTGACGAGGCTGTCTGGGAGGGTAGCGCCGACGGGGAGAGATGCAGGGAGCATAGGAGGGTGGCGGGGAAGGAGGAGGAGGAGGAGGAGGAGGAGGAGGAGGAGGAGGAGGAGGAGGAGGAGAAGAAGGAGGAGGAAGAGGAAGAGGAGGGAAGGAAAATAGTATAATGGAAGGGAATTAATCTGTGCCTCACTAATGTTGATGTGATGCAAACTGTTCGATATTTCATCGTAGCTTAGTGTTGTGTTTTGCTGTGTGTCTGTTGGTCTGCCTGTTTTTAAGGTATGCTGAATTATTTATATGTGCTTCTCTGTCTGTTCTGGTGTTTTCTTTGTTTTGTCTTTTACCTTTCTTCTGCATTCTCTGTGTGTCGCTAGATACGTGCTAAATATTCTCTGTATCCCTTCCGTGTAATTAAGTTTTAAGTCTGTCTCCTCCCTGTCCTTCCATCCCTACAGCTTCTTACTTACATGCTTACCTACCTGCCTGTCTGCCTGCCTGCCTGCCTGCCTATCTGTCTGTCTCTCTGCCTGCCTGCCTATCTCTCAGCCTGCCTGCCTGTCTGTCTGTCTGTCTGTCTGTCTGTCTGTCTGTCTATCTGTCAGTCCTCCTACTTGTCTGACTCGCTGTCTACATCCTCTCGGGTTCTCAGCAAAGCAGCTATTTATATTAGTTCTTGCCTCCACAACTTCTTGAGGGTCCTTGTGTCCAGTGGCGCGAGGCTAGCTGGCTAGGACACACACACACACACACACACACACACACACACACACACACACACACACACACACACACACACACACACACACACACACACACACAGGCTTTATGTAATCTCAGAATCTGACTTTGCAAATTATGAGATAGCTTTTGCTGAAGGAGAGTTAAATTGAACCCTGCCTTTTGGTACTGTTTATTAGGAAAAACGCAGTGCCTTAGCTGAACCTTAGGGGTGCTTACGTGTTCCGTCTTGCCAGCATAACTTGTGGCAGTGGCGACATGCTGGCACTCAAGGTTTCTGAAGGGATGAGGAGGAGGAGGAGAAAGAAGAGGAGAAGGAGGAGGTACATAGAGATGGGAAGTCTCTTTGTGGAAGGGAGTGGGAGGGGGCTTTCTGTTTGTCTGTTTATATGTCTGTCTGTTTGTTGGTTTCGTTGTGTGTGTGTGTTGGAGATATATATATATATATATATATATATATATATATATATATATATATATATATATATATATATATATATATATAGAGAGAGAGAGAGAGAGAGAGAGAGAGAGTGTTTGAGCCTTGTGAAAATTAATGTTGGAGTTTGGAGAAGGGATCTCTCTCTCTCTCTCTCTCTCTCTCTCTCTCTCTCTCTCTCTCTCTCTCTCTCCAGCCTAATTATCAGCGGGCGTCCTTTCAGGATTTATGAGGAGGAATAGAAGGAGGAGGAGGAATAGAGCGTAGTGTCCCCTCAAATAAATCTGCAGTTTTTGCTTGACAACGTGCCGAAGACTTGATTTAAGCTGTAGTAATAACCACCCTTCTTCAGAGTCATTTCTCTCTCTCTCTGTGTGTGTGTGTGTGTGTGTGTGTGTGTGTGTGTGTGTGTAGCTTTTTTGTCGTGTGCTAGATAAGGTCGAAGTGGAAAAAAAAAAAAAAAAAAAAAAAAAAAATATATATATATATATATATATATATATATATATATATATATATATATATATATATATATATATATATATATATATATATATATATATATATATATATATATATATATATATATATATATATATAAAATTAATGTTCTTTGAATACACTTTGTTCTTTTCCCTTAACCGACTCTTCACCATTTTGACCAGAGATGACAAACGTAATGTTAATTGTCACACACATACACACACACACACACACACACACACACACACACACACACACACACACACACACACACACAGACGTCGTGTCTGACGTCTTCTTTTTGCTTTCCTCTTCTTCATCATCTTCATATCATCTTCTTCTTCCTCTTCTTCTTCTTCTTCTTCTTCTTCTTCTTCTTCTTCTTCTTCTTCGTATCTTCTTATCTTCTTCCTTCTGCTCCTCCTCCTTGTCTTGGTTTTCCTATTTATGGGCATGATTGTAGTGTTTGTGCCGTCTGGAGCGTCACATATTAATAGCAAGACGCGGCACACTCCTGCACGCTACATTATCCCCGTGAACGTTTGGGGGCTGGGAGGGGTGTGGCGGTGTACGAGTATCTGTGTTAGGGGACACTTTTCAGGTACGTACCACTGCACAGCCACAACAAGCACTTTTGAAGCCTCATGAAGAAGATAGAAGGAACGACGGTTAATGGAGGAGGAGGAGAAGAAGGAGGAAGAAGAGGAAAATGAAAGAGCTGGAAGGGATAAGAAGGAAGGAAGGAAGGAAGAAAGGGGAAGAAAAAATCATAGAAATTGTAATAGTAATGGTGATTGTAATGTTAATGATAATATTGTTGATAATAGTATTTATGTTGATTCTCTCTCTCTCTCTCTCTCTCTCTCTCTCTCTCTCTCTCTCTCCCTGCGCGTCTGGTTGAGGAAGATAAGCCAGTCTAGCACGGAAGGCTGCAAGCGATCAATGAAAATGGAAACATCAACCTTGGACGGGGAGACAATTATATATATTCTTTCTTTTTTCAATTTCCACGGAATGAACTGCAAATTATGATGATTCCGTTGTGTGTGTGTTTGTGTGTGTGTTTTTGTTGTGTGTGTGTGTGTGTGTGTGTGTGTGTTTGTGTCTGTGATTGTTTTCTTTTTCTTTTGTTTCATCTTATTCTTGTTCTTCCTCCTCCTTCTCTGAGTTTGTTAGTGGAGGTGACAGATTATTTTCCTTCCTCCTCCTCCTCCTCCTCCTCCTCCTCTTTCACAAATGGCGTGGGTTTGAGGTGAAAAGATAAAAAGAATCCAGCACAACAAGGTAATTTAGTGCGCACATTCTCCCCACCACAAACGACTCCGTTAAGACTATAAGACAAATTGAAAATGCTGTGGGAAAAATAGAAAAAAGATGAAAATATGTTTGGTCATTGTTCGTTTTGCTTTAGTGGAATTTGTTGTTGGTGTCTATCCACTGATTGATTGATCTATTTATTGCCTCGTAATTTATTTTGTTTTCATTTATCGTTAATGTTACTGATGTTATGATTTTTGCTGTCTCTCTCTCTCTCTCTCTCTCTCTCTCTCTCTCTCTCTCTCTCTCTCTCTCTCTCTCTCTCCACTAATGGTATTACAACAGTTAAACTAACAAATATTGAACGAATAAACTAAAACGTTCCCGCAACACCGATTATCTCATTTTGTCATTTTTCCCGCAGTTTACAGCCGCGTTAAATGTAAGTCAAATACCAGACTCGATCCTTTTGGCTACACACCCCGCCCCCTTCCCCACCCCTACCCCAGCCATCCCTCCCTTCCTCTTCAGCCTTTGAGCGTCCCCTGTGATGGAGACGCCCTGTACTGTCATTATGGCCTTCTCCGCCCCTGCACGATGCCATGGCTATCCTTTCATGTACCGGTGATGAGGCGGCCCCCCCACCCCTCACCACACCGCCATTGATTAAATAGTGTAGAGTCAGATAGTGTTTGTAAGCTTACCTGCCTCCTGTTGGCAGATTCCAGGGTTCATACTTCACTATCGTTTTTCCTTGCTGTCTTGTGGGGCTGTCGTCCGTCCGGTTATTGCAAGCTGCTTAGCTTCTGTGTACTGTCGCATCTTACTGTGTTTCCTTGCATGTTTAGTTAGTCTGCTTTGGCTGACTAAATTGTACACGGGTCCAGACTAGCTCCATACTTCTATAGACCTTAGTGTTGCTTTTGTTGTCTTCCTGAGTTATCCTTCTTTATTTTATTCCAGGATGCTTTCCTTCCATTTGCTTTCTCTCCTGTAACAATCTTCCTGTGTTAGCTGACTACGGTTCCTTTTGGTTCGCGGAGCGCGGATGACGGATGACGTGACAAGTGACAACGCAGCCAGTCCACAGCACTCCACACTAACCTGACTCACTTTCCCTACCCAAGCGAAAACACACGGTTTTAATTGCCAACTGTGAGTGTGTGCTTACTTGCATCAAACAACCATTAATCATGTGAAACAATGTGCATTTTTGGCCCACGGATTTTTTTTTCCATCTTTTGTCTTAACTACAGGAAACAACAATTCATCACGTGAAAGAAAATACTATTTTTATCGTAGAGATAATTCAGACTCGGACTACCAAATAACTTTGTCTATCTATCTATCTATCTATCTATCTATCTATCTATCTATATCTACCTATCTCTCTATCTATCTATCTGTCTGTTTGTCATGTCTGTCTGTCTGTCAGTCTGTCTGTCAATCTGTCTATCTATCTATCTATCTATCTATCTATCTATCTATCTATCTATCTATCTATCTATCTATCTATCTATCTATCTATCTATCTATCTATCTATCTATCTATCTATATATATATATATATATATATATATATATATATATATATATATATATATATATATATATATATATATATATATATATATATATATATATATATATATATATATATATATATATATATATATATATATATATATATATATATATATATATATATATATATATATATATATATATATATATATATATATATATATATATATATATATATATATATATATATATAGAGAGAGAGAGAGAGAGAGAGAGAGAGAGAGAGAGAGAGAGAGAGAGAGAGAGAGAGAGAGAGAGAGAGATGGATTCAGAATTCTACACACACATCTCGGCCAAACCAGAAGGAGGAAGAGAAGGAAGAGCCGCGCACATTTCAAAACAGATTCCCCTCCCTTGGGTACGAACTGTGGTGAAATTTTTGCGGAAAGTTGTTATGGCGGAGACAAGCTGAGGGCCGACCACTGACGAATGGCCGGTCATCGCAGGGAACACGCTTGAAACTCTTTACTTATCACCAGTTCATGAATCTTTTGACAAAAAGTGTCATTATTCTATTCACTTATTTGTTTAATAATTCATTTTCCTAATATTTTGTGGTCGTGTCTGCTTGGCCCTGAGCAGCAGAGGGAAGCCCCGAGAGGCAGAATTAGGCCCGCATGGCTGAGTAAACAGCGCTATCCTGACACTCACACGCATACAAATGATTATGTAATCGTAATGTGCTGGATATGCTTACTTCTTTTTATCAATTTATTTTCGTCTCTCATGTCAGACCTGTCTTCCTGTCCCCTGCCTCTGTTTTTTTTTTCTTCTGACGATGACGTGCACTTTGAAGACGGGTTTGAACATGTTTCACAATATAAATTGGCGGTTGTTTCTTTTTATATTCTTTCCCTTAAGGAGGTTTTCTAAGAATTTTTTTTAGCCTGCTTGTGTATTTCCTCCTGTCGATGACTTAAACTTTTCTAAAAGGAGATAGAAGATCATTTCAAAATACAATACTTACTGCATAATGTGGAGGTTGCTTCTGAGTTTTTTTTCTTTAAGAATTGGTACCTTCTCAGAAATTTGATATTTATTTATTTTAGTTCATTTATCCTTAGCCGGAGTTCCTACATAGAAAAAGGGTAACCATCAAGTTTCGGTCTTGTTCCAAATGAGGATGTGGACCCAATATCCCCGAAATGGTGGTGGATAAGATGTTAGTGGCGGCCCACTTATCTTGGTATTACTATGATATTTCACGGGCCGCACATTGGTCCTCCTGCAGCCCCGTCCCGACCCTGTACGTACGTAGCTTTCAAGGGGAGAAACTCAGGTGTGGCAAGAGGAAGGGTGTCTCCTGGCCCATGAGTGGTTCAGAGGATGGGATAACGGTGGTAGCTAGCGGGGAGCAGGCGAACAACAGCTGTAGGGGCGAAGTAAGTAGCATGCTTGTACACACACACACACACACACACACACACACACACACACACACACACACACACACACACACACACACACACACACACACACACACACACACACACACACACACACACACACACACACACACACACACACACACACACACACAAGAAGAATCCAACAATAATTCAACGAGACTTCCCTCGCGAGTGTCGAAGTATACAGATCGTTGCAAGATATGAGGCAACTTCAGCCACTGGCCATGTGATGAATGCAGTGAT
>NC_059293.1:22273588-22276088 GCF_017591435.1 Portunus trituberculatus | reverse complement strand
TCTCTCTCTCTCTCTCTCTCTCTCTCTCTCTCTCTCTCTCTCTCTCTCTCTCTCTCTCTCTCTCTCTCTCTCTCTCTCTCTCTCTCTCTTCATTATTTGGTATCGTTATGTTCTCTCCCTTCTTTACAATAACAAAAATGGTCTATATATGTATGTATCTATATCTCTTTCTCCTTCAATTTTTTTTTTCTCTCTTGCTCTCACTGTCTTTCTTTTTTCATTCCTATTCCCAGTCGGGTTGTAACGCCCCCAAACCTCTGCTCTATTCCAATGCATCTCTTTTTAAACAGCTTTAGCATTATATGTGTATATGTATATTCACTGTTTCTACACGTATATATGGGGCGGTTCTGGTTGAAAGGGGCTGGAGGATTATAAAAGAAAGCAAGAAAAAAAAATATATATATATATATATATATATATATATATATATATATATATATATATATATATATATATATATATATATATATATATATATATATATATATATATATATATATATATATATATATATATATATATATATATATATATATATATATATACGTATAACTGGTACGGCATAAAGATGATAAGAGCTGAAGGTACAACATCACTTTGTTTGCGTCCTGAGGTGTTTCGTTGCTTTTCGTCGTGATGCCGAGGCAAAAGAAGGTTGAAAGTACACTAAGGGAAATTACCATTATCTGAAACACTTTCGTACTGCACCTTCACTGCTTTCAAAAGGCTCTTGTTGAAATCACACGGGCTTTTACAAGTGTTGTTATAATTGTATTGAGAGAATGATAAGAATGCTACATTAATAACAGGAGAAATAGTCTTGAGAACTCTGCTTGTCATCTCTGTAGTTCTTGAAAACAGCCGTAGTGAGACAGCAAAGCATTTATGAACACAAGCCACAGAGTTATGGTAACAAATCCCTTATGAAGATGACAGACGAGAATGTGCCACCGTCACTTTACTTCCTGAGGGGTCGCCCCACTTGTACTCATGATGGCGATGTGCGAGATGGCAAGTATAGCGAGACAATGTGTAATGGTAACAGATCTTTTATGAAAATGAAGGGAAATCAGAATGTATAGAATTCCGTCACTTCACTTTCTGAGATGTTGATTTGCTTTCTCTCATGATGGCGAGACGCAGCAAGGAGTGAGGTGCGACATAGTCGTTCTGTACAGCAAGGCAGAGCGTCATACTCATCGCAATGGCAGGTTCTTTCAATCCTTGGAGTCTGCTTTGGCTTCCTCTTTGATTGTACAGTGGCTGACACTCCTGGCCAAACTCACTGGAACAAGCTTTCTCAGTGTTGCTGTTGACGAGTCGTGGGTACTCTTTAGGACTGCTGCGATTCCAGTGGGGAAGTTTGATTCCCAGTTCGGTTCATACACACACACACACACACACACACACACACACACACACACACACACACACACACACACACACACACACACACACACACACACACACACACACACACACACACACACACACACACACACACACACATACACGGCCCGGTAGCTCAGTGGTTAGAGCGCTGGCTTCACAAGCCAGAGGACTGGGGTTCGATTCCCCGGCCGGGTGGAGATATTTGGGTGTGCCTCCTTTCACGTGTAGCCCCTGTTCACCTAGCAGTGAGTAGGTACGGGATGTTAATCGAGGAGTTGTGACCTTGTTGTCCCGGTGTGTGGTGTGTGCCTGGTCTCAGGCCTGTCCGAAGATCGGAAATAATGAGCTCTGAGCTCGTTCCTTAGGGTAACGTCTGGCTGTCTCGTCAGAGACTGCAGCAGATCAAACAGTGAATTACACACACACACACACACACACACACACACACACACACACACACACACACACACACACACCTTATGATCACCTACTTAAGCGTAAGAGTAGGTACAAGAATAGAACCTTTCACTGTGCGTATGTACTGAACAAGGGACGGTGGAAAATATTGGAGGCTGCAATACTTACTACACCGCGTAACAGGAGAGCTCTTAATCCTCTCAAACAGTATCGTTGGCCGAAAAAAAACAGAAATACTCGTAATTGGATTATGTGTACACTTCATTCCCTTCCCGTACGTCCTATCCACTTACCACTGGCCAGAATAAGGTTCATTGTATGTAGTAATAGCGGAGTTATGGTTTCACAGCCACTCAGTTCTTTTGATTATTTTAAAACTGATTTTAATTTTTCCTGAATCCTGCATTTAGAAGAGGGAAAATTAACCGAACTTTATCACTTCTATCATTCACTGGTATTGTTTGTTCACGGATGGAAGGTTGTAAGCGTGGTAGATAACTGGAATGGCCTCAGCAATCAGATCAGCTGTAAAATATCAGGTAGTTTTATAATTAGTACTCATATACGTAAGTAGATTGAAGTCCGATTGTTTGTGGTAGGTTTTCTTAGCATGGTAGAAGAGTGGAGTAACATTAGTAACCAGGTTCCGGGGTCAGAGTTGTGAAAGATTAAGTAAGTATCTCAATAA
>NC_059293.1:22261088-22263588 GCF_017591435.1 Portunus trituberculatus | reverse complement strand
AGTTAAGAGTCGACTGAATGTACTTACTTTTATTGATTTCACGCACTAGTATGAAAATTAGTGTAGAAATTATTTTGTAGAATCACATAAGGTCCATCACTTCCCACACGCACGTACTAAAATGAGCTAATTTTGTCTAATACGCTTGTTCTGAAGTAGAAAAAAAGAAATAGGAAGTAAGGAAGGAGTAAGGATGGAGGTTACAGCACGCGTGTTGATAATACATACATGGTCATGTTATTATATCATTTCGTCTGCTATGTGTGTCTTTGCTTAGTATTTTGTTTCTTTTAGATTTCCACGGGGGGCCACGCAAGCGAATAAGGGAACATTGAAGAGGATTAAAGAGACAGCAAGTTATTGAAGAGAGAGGATATATAGAAAAATAAAATGAGATGATACAAAATGTAATATGCATTGAATTAAAACAGAAATACATTTTACTATATATGTATATCACCTTGATGCAACTCTTTTTGTTGGCATTCATACTGAAGGACGAGTCATTCAGGATTGAGGGACGAATGTATGGCAGACGCGCCGGTGGTGGAATGAATGAGGAGAGGAATGCATGAGTGAATGAGTCAACAAATGAATGTTTCTGCACTCAAAGTTGACGGAGAGGTGGCTTTGCTTTTTGGAAAATGAGAACGCAAAACAGAAATCGGAACTTTGTTTTATTGATATGTTGGCACACACACACACACACACACACACACACACACACACACACACACACGTTAGAATACGCACAGCCTTACGCAATTGTGTGTGTGTGTGTGTGTGTGTGTGTGTGTGTGTGTGTGTGTGTGTGTGTGTGTGTGTGTGTGTGTGTGAGAGAGAGAGAGAGAGAGAGAGAGAGAGAGAGAGAGAGAGAGAGAGAGAGAGAGAGAGAGAGAGAGAGAGAGAGAGACTCCCTTTTTCTATCACTCGTCTCCCATCTCTGTTTCCTCTCCGAGTACTTTCCTTTCCTCCTCCTCCTCCTCCTCCTCCTCCTCCTCCTCCTCCTCCTCCTCCTCCTTCTCCTCCTCCATCTTCCTTGCCTATAGTACATAATTTTGTTTACATTACATATTAAACCAACGGTCAGGACTACAAAGATATTGATTGTTCATCACACACACACACACACACACACACACACACACACACACACGCCCGGTAGCTCAGTGGTTAGAGCGCTGGCTTCACAAGCCAGAGGACCGGTGTTCGATTCCCCGGCTGGATGGAGATATTTGGGTGTGTCTCCTTTTACGTGTAGCCCCTGTTCACCTAGCAGTGAGTAGGTACGGGATGTAAATCGAGGAGTTGTGACCTTGTTGTCCCGGTGTGTGGTGTGTGCCTGGTCTCAGGCCTATCCGAAGATCGGAAATAATGAGCTCTGAGCTCGTTCCGTAGGGTAACGTCTGGCTGTCTCGTCAGAGACTGCAGCAGATCAAACAGTGAAACACGCACACACACACACACACACACACACACACGTTCACTGACCTAAATACTATCTACACCTCTCTCTCTCTCTCTCTCTCTCTCTCTCTCTCTCTCTCTCTCTCTCTCTCTCTCTCTCTCTCTCTGTATTATGTATGTATGATCTTTTAACTTAGCGACAAAACAACGACCGCATTTCATACTTTTTGAGACTAAGTTTTTGTGACGTAATCTTTGAGTATGTAGTACTGTGTTGGGGAGGAGATAGAGTGGCGGGGTTTGTCTATGTCACTAACTGTCTGTGTCCATATCTGTCTCTGATTTGTGTGTCTCTTTCTGTCTCCTGGTCTGTCTCGGTTTCCTCTTATCTCTGTCACTCTGTGTGTGTCTCCATATTTGTTTATTTCTTGCTTCTGCCTCCATCTCTCTTCATCTCTGCTATTTTGTTACCTATCCTTGTATGTTTCTCTGTCCATTTTCATGTCTGTGACGGTTTCTGCTCCTGTTTCTGTTCTCTCTTTCTGTCTATGTCTATCTAAGTCTTCTCTTTCTATCTCTGCATCTGTTTCTTAACACTCTTTGTCTCTTTGTATGTCTCTTTCTCATCATCCCTACCTCTGTTTCTTGTCTCTGTCTATCTCTCTTTTCATCTCTGCTTTCTTTGACTCTATTTCCTGTCTTTATCTCCCTTCCTACCTCTTTTATTATATCTCTGTCCGTGTCTGTCCCTCTCTTTCTGTCTGTCTGTCCTTTACTCGTTCAGTGCAGCCTAAACACTCCCAAAGCTCTGTTAGTTAACCTGCTCTCAGTGGCGTCCTTCCACAGTCACCTCTAGCCTTCTTTACCCCCGTAAGGTCCGCTGGTTTGTATGTCGTCAGTCTAATACGCAGACCACGAGTGCGGCTACACGCTTTCACTTCACCGTAATCCTCTTCTGTCCGATTTCTGCTCCCGACCGTGTTTCCCAGAATGCATTGAAAAGGTCTTGTTATGTACCGGCTGTTATATTGTTGGTGCTGCTGTTCCTTTCCGTGTGTGTGTGTGTGTGTGTGTGTGTGTGTGTGTGTGTGTG
>NC_059293.1:22246088-22253588 GCF_017591435.1 Portunus trituberculatus | reverse complement strand
TCTCTCTCTCTCTCTCTCTCTCTCTCTCTCTCTCTCTCTCTCTCTCTCTCTCTCTCTCTCTCTCTCTCTCTCTCTCTCTCTCTCTCTCTCTCTCTCTCTCTCTCTCTCTCTCTCTCTCTCTCTCTCTCTCTCTCTCTCTCTCTCTCTCTCTCTCTCTCTCTCTCTCTCTCTCTCTCTCTCTCTCTCTCTCTCTCTCTCCAATTCATTGATCTCTCTCTCTCTCTCTCTCTCTCTCTCTCTCTCTCTCTCTCTCTCTCTCTCTCTCTCTCTCTCTCTCTCTCTCTCTCTCTCTCTCTCTCTCTCTCTCTCTCTCTCTCTCTCTCTCTCTCTCTCTCTCTCTCTCTCTCTCTCTCTCTCTCTCTCTCTCTCTCTCTCTCTCTCTCTCTCTCTCTCTCTCTCTCTCTCTCTCTCTCTCTCTCTCTCTCTCTCTCTCTCTCTCTCTCTCTCTCTCTCTCTCTCTCTCTCTCTCTCTCTCTCTCTCTCTCTCTCTCTCTCTCTCTCTCTCTCTCTCTCTCTCTCTCTCTCTCTCTCTCTCTCTCTCTCTCTCTCTCTCTCTCTCTCTCTCTCTCTCTCTCTTCAAGGCTAGTAATTTTTCCGCCTAATTTCAGCGACATACCTTTTAATCTTACTGAGCTTCGAGCGCTGTGTATACGTACGTATATATATATATATATATATATATATATATATATATATATATATATATATATATATATATATATATATATATATATATATATATATATATGTGTGTGTGTGTGTGTGTGTGTGTGTGTGTGTGTGTGTGTGTGTGTATGATATTTTTAACTTTCTGCTAAAGTGAACCAGATCAGGAAAGGAAGAGAGAAAGAAAAAGAACATGTATTGAGAGAAAGAGAGTTCCCAGAAGTCATGATTACATATGAAGTTGTGTTGCTTCCCTGAGACCCAAATCGTGACGTGGCGAGGAGGCTGGGAAGTGTTACGTCAAGGAAACTTTAAAAAAATGGAAATAAGAAGCAAAAAACATCCTCCCCAACGTATCCTTTCCTCTTCCCCTCCATCACACACACAGGTAAATAACTGATTGATGAATTGATTGTGCGATTGGTTGGCTTAAGAGAGGTTCCGCAGAAGAATAGAGGCATACTTACGGATGTGGGCAGTAGGTAGATAGGTAGGTTTGCTACATATGCGTAGACTGCCACGTGTAGGCGGTGGGTTCTCGTAGTTTTCTTGCTGTCTTGTGTTGTTGTGATGGGTTAATTGGATCAAATAGCGTCGCTTCCAGTGAAGGACAAAGGGAGGCTCTTCATAAGTTTGGTACACTTCAAGCTGAGGTAATATTGATCCCTCCTCCAACGTTCCAATCGCTTACGACTCAAAGGAAGGGAATGTATTGAATTTCGATAACAAAAATAAACTGATGTAACAGAACTTTTCTATGTAAGAGTCAAAACTTTCCTTTCATTGGTTACATTACGTGATGAATCTATAACTAACACTACTCCTTCATGTCCATAGCTACAAATTCCTCCTTTTCTCTGCCTACGTGACTTGTTTAAACTTTAATTTTCATCTCAGTAAATAAGTATGATACACACTTTCCCTTTATATAACAAATTTCTGTTTTTTTCTACTCTAAATTGCCCACTTTATCTTTCCTTTCATTTGATATGCACTGAGCGCCATACCTAGACAGTTACCATTCCTCTTTTTCCATTTTCACTTTCCTTATTTCAACATTCTCCTTTAATTACATACCGAGACGAATTTCTCAGCCACAACAGCATTCACGGGCAGGAATATATTGACAGTGAGGCGCCCCAAACATCCTGGGGCGTCAGTATGCAAGACCACCGCATAGATTCAACACAAGATTTAGGGCCGTTATCTTAATCGCTTGGCTTTCTCACCACGATTATTTCCCAAGGCCACAGAGGTGATTAGCCTGGTTTTTAAGACTGTTCTCCAGTTCATAATGTAAAAATCTTGTTTATCTGTTACTCTGGTAAACTGTGGAATTCCTGCCTGCTTCTGTATTTCCGTTTGCCTATCCTGAAGTCATTTAGGAGGAAGGTTTCACGACGTTTTCATCCCATTCTTTTGGTCAACGCTCTCGATTCTGTTCGAGGACCGGCATCTCAGTGGGAATTTTTATTGAATCGTTTTTGTTGACCTTCGCCGGTTTTTCGCTCGTATTTGCTGTGTAAGATGAAGTAACGGTTAGGATTAGACCTTCACCAGTAAATAAGGCGTGATGATCTGTGGGTTCTGTAATAACATGCAAATTTATGTAAACTCTCTCTCTCTCTCTCTCTCTCTCTCTCTCTCTCTCTCTCTCTCTCTCTCTCTCTCTCTCTCTCTCTCTCTCTCTCTCTCTCTCTCTCTCTCTCTTTCTCTCACGATATTTACCCGCTCCAAGTGAAATTCTGGATAATCGGGGATGAATAACACGGGGCGAGTTTGCATACAGGGAAAGAAAATATCGGTTAATCGAGTACGGGAGGGAAGAAGAGAAGGAGGAGAAGGAGAAAGAGGAGGAGGAGGAGGAGGAGGAGGAGGAGGAGGAGAAGCAAGGAGAGAGAAGAGAGGAGAGGGATGCCAATAGTATGATGGAGTGAGACGGACGAGTAAATTGATAGAGGAGAAAGTTGTTGAAGAGAGAAAGAGGAGGAAGAAGAAGAAGAAATAGAGAAGAAAGTGTGGGAAGAACAGGTGTAGGACTAGGAGAGGCGATAAAAAGTAAGAGAGAAGAAAATGTCAGAGGTGTTTTCAGTTTGGGAGGAAGAGAGGGAGAGCGTGTCGTGATGGATAAGAGAGAGAGAGAGAGAGAGAGAGAGAGAGAGAGAGAGAGAGAGAGAGAGAGAGAGAGAGATTATCTATCAACACTACCAATCAGCTCGTCTCTATTGTAATTATATCAATCTTTCCCTCGATCGTAATTCCTTTTTCCCTTATCCGCGTACACACTAAGCCAAGACAGTCACGTGTGTACCTGGTCCTGGCAGTCACATGTGCGGAACTATTACTTACTGTACATGGACACATTTTCACACAAAACCAATGTACGTTCTCGAGTGTGTGTGTGTGTGTGTGTGTGTGTGTGTGTGTGTGTGTGTGTGTGTGTGTGTGTGTGTGCGCGCCCATGTGCGTGGGTGCATGTGCAATTCAATCATAAACAACAATCCTAACATTTTTTTTTCGAAGCAAATTTAACAGATCAATTTTTCCAAAGCCGTGAGAGAAGAAGCTAAACAATGATACGCTATTGGTCCATATCTCCCCAATCCGGCCAATCAGTGGGCTCTGTTTTGGCATCACTGACCACATTCTGCTCTGATTGGCTTGCCGGCAGTGACGTCAGAAAGCCAGCCGAGCGTGGGAGCCAATCACGGGGCTCTGAGCAATGGTTCAGCCGGGCGTGGCGGCGGACAGAGCCAGCGTGTGCTTCTCTCTAATCTCAAGGACACAGCGGAACAGGAACTGATGTATTTTTTGCCCACGCCCGAAATAGGGAACGCGGAACAAAACATGGGAATATTTACAGGAATCTACTTTTTCTTTAACGTAGAAACATGATAGATTTGGTAGTGGCGGCGGAGAGAGCCAGCGCATGTGTATCATATGAAATACACAGCGTAACAGGAACTGATGTATTTTTTCACTTCCTCTCGAAATAGGGTATACGGAACAAAACACAAATGGGAATATTTATAAGAATCTTTTGGAAATATTACGTAAAACCCTGATAACATCTACTAGAACTGTTAAAATCAGTTAAGATCGAGCGACGAAACACCCGAAATGTTGGTCTTGGCGAAGTTAAGTTCGTTTACGGAGAGTGAAGATAACTAAGCCATCGTCACCACGCGGCCTGTCCTTCCCTGCCTCCATCCCGCCGCCAGACACACGCCATCTGCTGCATCTACTGATACCCCGCTGCTCTCCCTCCTGATATACTGCCCACATTTAAAAGGAGGCCGCAGCCTTCCTTCTGTATAAGTGTCGAGTGGTGTATATTGTGTAGCAGAGCATGGCAGTGCATCAACTTCCCTCATGTGTGCCAGACAAGACAGGGCTGGGCAGGGCAGGAAGGAAACAAACACAGGTGTAGCAAGTATTGAAAGCTTGTACTGTTAGGCGTCGCGAGTGCTTCCCATTCTGGTGGTGATGCTTCTTTGCGTCGTCTTGCTGGCGGCGCTGAGACCCGGGCGGCAGTTCACGCCTGGGAAATACACAGCTGACCGGCGACCACCTCCCGCCACTTCCCGGAACTTTAGTGAGTGTCGGCAAGCTTCTCCCGCTGCGCTCGGTGATTTCATGATGTGCGGTGCTGGATTCAAGAACCGTGTTCAGAAACGCTATGCTCTCTCTCACCACGACTGTTTTCAAAGGCATTTGAGATGGTTAACTTGGTTTTCAAAACTTTCTCCGGTTGCAAATGTATAAATCTTGTTAATCTGTAATATTACCATCCTTAAGTATTTCGTTATCTACTTCTATTCATTACAACGGCTATAGTGAAAGTTACGTATTAAGGTCATAATTAGAGTTTTCATGAGTTCAGTGAAGATTTAAGTATTATTTACCATCGAGGGAAAAGAAAAAAAAAGAATCATTAGAACCCTACTAGCTATATTTGTGTCCTTTGAAAAGAGTGTTTTGAAAATAGACACAATGAAAGCCCATAGTGTTTAAGGATACGGATCTAATAACGGTGACTCGAGACCGTCAGTGTGTGTATTCCAACTGTGGCAATGCGATCTGTGGTCTGGCGTTCCCAAGAGGTGACCTTATCGATTGGTTCGTGTCTGTAAGAGTGAAACCAGGTTAGAGAGTCGAGATATATTTCAAGACCTTAGTGGAAGTTGCTGGCAAGTTGTTTGGAATGAGGAAGATGTCTGGGCCGTCTCCTACTTGATGATGAAATTATACACACACACACACACACACACATATATATATATATATATATATATATATATATATATATATATATATATATATATATATATATATATATATATATATATATATATATATATATATATATATATATATATATATATATATATATATATATATATATATATATATATATATATATATATATATATATATATATATATATATATATATATATATATATATATATATATATATATATATATATATATATATTCAGTATGTGGAGAAAAAATTGCGTCACAGTTTGCATAAAGGAGACACTTTGAGAGCACCTGAGGGGAAGGGACGGCAGGTATCTTGCAGGTTAATTACTGGTCCTGAGAAAATTAGGGGAGAAAAATATACATGTGTTGGAAATGTTATGTCTGAGGGGTAAAGATGAAACACACACACACACACACACACACACACACACACACACACACACACACACACACACACACACACACACACACACACACACACACAGGAAAAGGCAGACGAAGATGAGAGAGAGGAGGTGGAGGAAGATGAGATAGATAGAAGAAGGAGAAGGAGAAGGAGGAAGACGAAAGAGAATGAGGAAGTGAAGGGGGATAATAGTGAAGGTAAGATCCATTAGGAGTGAGGCCGACTCGTCTTAATGACCAGATGACCTCTGTACCTACCGCTTCTGTGCCACTATATGTCAGGTAACCGGTGGCAAGGCAGTGGTGGCAATGGGCGGGGAGGTGACGGGTGAGTGGCGGGGCGGTGGCGGAGCGGTGGTGGCGAGGTTATGGGTGAGAAGGTGACTGGTGACTGGGCGTTAGTGGCAGAGGGAACACTTCGGCCACAAAGTTTACCTTGTTTATTTGTTTTTCTTATAGTTTCCTTGTTTGGGACGTGTCTCTTGGTATTTTTCCCCGCATTCAGTTGCTTGTTGGAGGGAGGAAAACTTTTACCGCAACACCACATTGCACATTTTCCTCGCGGTCCATTTGTGTGTTCCCGGCAGCAGCGGCGGCGGCGACGATGGTGGTAGGAGCTCCAATGTTTTCTTAATGGCAGTGGTGTTCCTCCAGCCATGGCCTATAGCATATCGTACAGGGCAGCTGCTTTTGAATGCAAAATCATTTGCTCGTTTTCGTTTAGCAGGTTTGCGGTGAATTAGTTTTGCAGTATTACTTGAATGAAAGCATTTGCCGGCGCGAGGCGAGGCGAAGTGTGGAGTGCGGCGCGGCGCGTCTTGGAGGAGCTACCTGACTCGATAACGATGAGATCATTTGTGTCAGGTTTGCAAATGGTGGTTTTGGCGTTAGTGGCCCTGACCTGGAGAGTGGACGAGCCAGGGCCACACACTAATGGCACGCTCCTGTACTTCAACATTAACATGATTCCTTATACAGGTTTCCACTAGTAAGATGTGGCGCGCTGCCTGGCCTGTCCTTCGCCTGGGTTGAAATTAGATATTGTGTACACAAACGTTTGGCTCTTATCTACACTATGACTCCAGTGGAAATTAGTGTGGGTTTTCAATAGGGCTTTTTGTGTTCTTAGAGGAAATTCAAAAGGATAAGAGAGAAAAAAAAACGCTAAAAATTATAAATCGTATGAGTAAAAACTCTAAATAATAGGAAAGTAAAAGAAAAATCCAATCATCTTTTTTCCTATAATCACATGAATTCTGAACAAACATACTGCTGATAAATTCCCTCCATGGACAGTATCAGTATTCCAGCGGTGGTGTCGGGAGGCAGAGCGGGTGCAGGATGCCTCATTGGAAGTCACGTAGTACAGTACGTAAAAATAACTCTTAATTTGGCCGCGGGCAAGACAGGTGACACAACACATTTGATAACCAGATTAGGTAAATATTAGATTACTCTGTCGCTCACGACTGGCTGCGTGAATTCAGAGGTAAACGGTGCTTGCTTTAATATGTGATATGCGCTTTAGTTAGATAATTAGTTAGTCGTCAGTCAGTCAGTCAGTTACGTAGGTAGGTAGGTAGGTGGACAGATGGGTAGATGGGTAAAGAGTCAGTCTTTGGTTTAGTTTGTTATAGGTGTTTTTGGGGGGTGATTTAAAGGATTTTTGGTGATTTTGAGAAATTTTTGGGTGATTCTGAGTATTTTTGGCTAAATTTGAGTGTTTTTTTTTGGTTAAATTGAAGGATTAAGATAGTTGTCATTCTATCTGTCATTCATTTATTTACATGGATCATCAGTTACTTTACTTACTTAATCTGAGTTTTTAGGTCTCATCTAGGATAATATCGTCAGTTAGTCCTGTTTCTTATTGTATCTTACTAATTTCATTGTTTATTTATTCATTCTTCATCTGAGAGCATTTATTTACGTAAATTTACCTGCGAGGAAAATGTTAAAGCTATTTCAGAATCATCATAATATTTTTCCTCCAATCTCGATCCCTTTTCCAGACGAGATTGCTTTAGACACGAAGAACAGAATACAAATAAAAAAAAAAATATATAGATAGAACCTAATGAGAAAACAACACGAAAGCCAAACAAAGTGCTCACCCAACGGTCCCTCCCTCCCTTTCAAGTTAATCGCGTGTCAGTATTTA
>NC_059293.1:22226088-22241088 GCF_017591435.1 Portunus trituberculatus | reverse complement strand
ATTTTTTGCCACACAGCAATTCCCCTCCCCCCCCATCCCCCTTGGCTTCCCGCTGTGTTAGTGTGCCTCTCTCTCTCTCTCTCTCTCTCTCTCTCTCTCTCTCTCTCTCTCTCTCTCTCTCTCTCTCTCTCTCTCTCTCTCTCTCTCTCTCTCTCTCTCTCTCTCTCTCTCTCTCTCAAGTTTCGATATATGTAATCATGTACGACCGTATATGTGTATGAATGTATGCATACATGTATGTATGTATGTATGTATGTATGTATATATGTATTTATATGTGTAATAAGATTTCCATTATGTCTGTGGTCACAAAGTCTCGTCTCTTTCCTTTTATCTTCCTGCCTTTCCTCAATAACGTGATTTATTCTATTTTGTGAAATTCTCTGAAGATATGAAAGATAATTACTTTTGAAAGGAATAAGAAGAAGCCAGAAAAGGATGAAGAGACGGAAGAGCAAGATAGATAGATAGATAGATAGATAGATAGATAGATAGATAGATAGATAGATAGATAGATAGATAGATAGAGAGAGAGAGAGAGAGAGAGAGAGAGAGAGAGAGAGAGAGAGAGTAACCCTTTCATCCTCACCTCCTGTCAATTTCCACCACTGTACGTACACCTGCTCGCGTCCATTAAAGTTATTGCCACCTGTACTGCTGCCCGGCCCTTTCCAAACTTTGAATCATTTCTACACTTATTTATAGAGGCGCTGGCTGGTGAAACTCGTCCTCGTCCTTCCATTGCACACAACTCACATTGCTATATTAACCCATTCAACACTGAGACGCATTTTTACCATGGATTTGGGTATGATTAGACGATTTTATTTGCACTAGTAAAAGTCTATGAACGTCAAAATATTAATGGCCAAAGACTTTACTATTTTAATGCGCACATAAGATTCTGGAGCCGTATAAAATCACTAAATAGTAACTAGAAGGAATATGAAAACGTGACTTGGTACTGAAGGGGTTACGCTTCTGATTTCTTCCTAAAATAGACACCATTGTTAGTAAGTCATACATTGTTTCTTTCATCTGATACTGTTCTTTACTTTTCCTCTCCTTGTGTATTGGAATAAGATATAATGGTAAGGCATTCAAGTTCTGTTCTTTCTTGAAATCTTTTGTAAACACATGTGATTCAATGCTAATATCCTTCAACAGTTCTCAGATACACGGAAAGGATTTGTTTGTTAGTAAAATAATCTCTCTCTCTCTCTCTCTCTCTCTCTCTCTCTCTCTCTCTCTCTCTCTCTCTCTCTCTCTCTCTCTCTCTCTCTCTCTCTCTCTCTCTCTCTCTCTCTCTCTCTCTCTCTCTCTCTCTCTCTCTCTCTCTCTCTCTCTCTCTCTCTCTCTTACTGTTATCAATGTGTGTAGGTTGTTGGTGGGGAAGGCGCCAGGTAGATATAATATTGTATTTAGGTTTAAGAATAATTACTGAACAGTGAAAACCTGGTGAGAGTTGGTATGTGTCCTTCCTTAAGGCTCACAAAACACGTCCTCAGTCAAGGGAGTTTATTATTTATGTCTCCTAGTGTGGTTGCTCCATTTCTTTATTCATCTGCTGTGTTAAATTTGGTTCTTCTGCTCCACACTTCCTCTCGTCTTGACCACAGTCTCTCCGTTTGGTGTTGACTCTGCACACACACACACACACACACACACACACACACACACACACACACACACACACACACACACACACACACACACACACACACACACACACACACACACACACACACACACACACACACACACACACACACACACACACACACACACACACACACACACACACACACATATATATATATATATATATATATATATATATATATATATATATATATATATATATATATATATATATATATATATATATATATATATATATATATATATATATATATATATATATATATATATATATATATATATATATATATATATATATATATATATATATATATATATATATATATATATATATATATATATATATATATATATATATATATATATATATCAACCCTTTATTTATTCGGTACATTTCCATAGATTTAGGCTCTCTTTATCACCATCCGTCTTATTCGTTTAATGGATTGCTTGAAAGTTGCAGTACGTGATAGTGTCTTTTCTCTCCTTTGCTTCTTTCAGGAGTCGCCGCGGAAGATCAACCTTCTCCAACACTCGGTCTTTTGCGCTTTCCTCTTGCCCGTATTCTGAAACGCTTTATTCTCTCAACATCACTACTTTCCAAAGACCCTAGTTGAAGATACTCATGTTTTTAGGGGTATTTTTATGGTTCTGGTGATGGACTGGCAAGATTTCTATATTATTGTTAGATTAGGCTGTCTTGAAAACCCGATTAGTCGTCTCTTTTACCTTGGAAAACTGTCGTGGTGAATATTGAGCTCTGTCACACTCACAGTAAGCATGGGCGTGACTGAGAAAGACGCAGGAGAATCGAGCGCCTTCCAGTGAGCGAATGTCATATTTTATTTTCGAACCGCCAGTGGCCTTGGGAACTGAGTAGTCTAGTTTCTCAGGCCATCGATTTGCACTGATGAATTATTGGGCAACGTCCGGCTAAGAACTGTTCCATTGGTATTGCGTGGACAGCGGTTGCTCTTTCTGCCGTGAGACGCGTTCTGTCAACTTCTTACTCCCTGTCTCCTTGTCTCCCTGTCTCCGGTGCGTCCAGCAGATTGGAAGTTATTGATGCAAGCTGAAGGGGAAATTCCATGTTTTGTAGTGTAATCTTTGTGTTCTTAGTAACGGTGTACTGTATGATTTGTTTGAATGGCGCGGTGTGAAGTTATTGATAGGGTATGAAAGATAAATTCATTGTTTCGTACTGTGTGGTACCCCTGAAAGGTATAGCGTAAGAATTATTCATATGATGCGATCAGAAATTCTATGTTTTGTACCGTAATCTTTGTGTGCCTAGCGGTAGTTACAGTATGATTTCTCTTGAAGACACAGCATAAAGATTTACAGCAGATAGAAACAACAGTGCACTTAAATACGACATCTGTGAATATTTACAGTTTTCAGACAATTTTTTCTCTCATTCTTGTAGTAATGCTATTTTCGTGGTCAACAAGTTATTCATTCAATCCAGTATTCTATTGACTCTGGATAATTTACAGTTATTTCTTCTCTCCATGCATTGATTTCTCTATATTTTCTCTTCTACTACGTATTGTACTCTATTTTATTCTTATTTTCGACTGTTTTCCATTCTGTATGATAGATCGTTAATAATGTCTTCATTCAATCTAGTTTTATGTTTGTACAACGTGATTTAGCGCTATTTTTACTCTTTCCGTATTGATTTCCTGCTTTTCAGTCCAGTATTTTCTAGTGGTTGCCTTGGAGGGCCATAATTTTAGACTGTGTAGGAGTGAGCCTTGAGAAGACCTGGTTATTCTCTCGACGCTCTCATATGAAGGTGGGTTTGGAGGGGAGAAGGAGGATAGATAACACACACACACACACACACACACACACACACACACACACACACACACACACACACACACACGCCCGGTAGCTCAGTGATGAGAGTGTTGGCTTCATAAGCCAGAGGACCGGGGTTCGATTCCCTGGCCGGGTGGAGATATTTGGGTGTGTCTCCTTTCAGGTGTAGCCCCTGTTCACCTAGCAGTGAGTTGGTACGGGATGTAAATCGAGGAGTTGTGACCTTGTTGTCCCGGTGTGTGGTGTGTGCCTGGTCTCAGGCCTATCCGAAGATCGGAAATAATGAGCTCTGAGCTCGTTCCGTAGGGTAACGTCTGGCTGTCTCGTCAGAGACTGCAGCAGATCAAACAGTGAAACACACACACACACGATTCACTGTCTCCGCTCCCACTCATAATGTTTTTCTTCCGCCTCATTCCAATACTCGCGTCATCAGGATCTCATTAATGCAAGTTTGAAAATATCTTCTAACTAAACTAATATACCGCTACTACTACTGCCATTACCACTGCTACTACTACTGCTACTACTACTACTACTACTACTACTACTACTACTACTACTACTACTACTACTACTACCAATGCTACTGCTGCTGCTACTACTACTATTATTATTTCTATCACATATTTTTTTAATTACTAACGGTATTTTCAAGACTACCATTGCTACAACGGTACCACCACCACAATAACACCAACACACTCAAGGTTCGCCCACCGCTTTTGTGGCGCGTTAGAAACAGAGTAGAAGTAAAAAAAAAAAGCCAAAAGAAATCCTTGGTAGATTCTTTTTCACTTTTCGACAGGGAAAAAATACCTTCCTTGGAGTTGTTTTCTCACCATTCTTTTTTCTCTTTCCTCCGTATCTTGTGCTAGAAATTTCTCTATTTCTTTGTTTTTCTTTCACAACCTAATTTTTGTCATATATATATATATATATATATATATATATATATATATATATATATATATATATATATATATATATATATATATATATATATATATATATATATATATAAGATAATTGATACCTCCTTTTTTAACTGTATATATTTTTACGTGTTACTTAAACGATCTCTCTCTCTCTCTCTCTCTCTCTCTCTCTCTCTCTCTCTCTCTCTCTCTCTCTCTCTCTCTCTCTCTCTCTCTCTCTCTCTCTCTCTCTCTCTCTCTCTCTCTCTCTCTCTCTCTCTCTCTCTCTCTCTCTCTCTCTCTCTCTCTCTCTCTCTCTCTCTCTCTCTCTCTCTCTCTCTCTCTCTCTCTCTCTCTCTCTCTCTCTCTCTCTCTCTCTCTCTCTCTCTCTCTCTCCTCTATACTAGTCATTCTCTCATTTCCCCCTTAACTCCCTCCGCGTCACAAAAAGGTAACACTCTCCCCAACCACACAACAGAGAAACGCCTCCTTATTGACACCTGCTATTGACGGGACATCCACCCTCGCCTTACCTGCCTTGTTCTTCTCCACCCATCCAAACATTATCTTCCTTTCCTTTCCCTTCCTACTGTCCCTAGCCATTCTGCGTTCTCTTTCTCTCTCTTACTCTCTTTAATAATCTCTGATGCATACTCTGAGACATTAATTCTCTCTCTCTCTCTCTCTCTCTCTCTCTCTCTCTCTCTCTCTCTCTCTCTCTCTCTCTCTTCTGTGTCTCTCTTCTCTCTCTTTCTCTCTATTTACCTCCTCCTCCTCCTCCTCCTCCTTCTCCTCCTCCTCCTCCTCCTCCTCCTCCTCCTCCTCCTCCTCCTCCTCCTCCTCCTCCTCCTCCGCCTCCTCTACTTTCCCAACCTACCACCACTCTTCATTTCTAATTAACTCGAGCATCAAGTAAAAGCTTTTTGTTTTCCTTACGTACGCACCTTTCATTCTTGTCCAGCCCTTTTTTTATCCTTTTTTTCCTTTCATTTTCGTCCCTTCATCACGTTCCAAGTCTTCCTCCTGGCTGAACATAAACGATGGTTCTTTTGTTGCAGTTCGGTGTCCGCTGTTTGTTTCTCTGTTTCCACCTCCTTCCACCCCACCCCCACTCCTGTCCTCTCTTTTACCCGCCTTCCTCCGTCACCTCCTCAACAAATTCGAATTTCTCAGCGCCGGGGTCGAATGGGTTCAGGAAAAAAGAATAAATAAAAGAGATCCCTGCCACCAGCCCCGTCGGAGCGCAAATAGTTTTAATTTGGGGGGAAAATGTTGACTGGAATAGCTTGCAAGTTTAGTAAGTTTGAGAACGAGAGAGAGAGAGAGAGAGAGAGAGAGAGAGAGAGAGAGAGAGAGAGAGAGAGAGAGAGAGAGAGAGAGAGAGAGATGGATGGATACAAACTCACACAAAGATATATTGAGACAGACGAAGAGACAGATATGTAGATAAGTAAATAGACAGATAGATAGACTGACAGAGGAACAGATGAATTGATGCTTTGATAAACAGGTAGACAAATATAAGGTGTCTCGTGAGTTAAAATACATACCTCGGGATTTGATCATTCAATGAATTCTAAGTCGAAAATACTCTATATATTTATGCTGTGTTTTGCTTTATATTGTGAAAAAATTAACTTGGAAATTGAGTTTGTGGGTTAGCCTCCCTTCACCTCCACACCACCTGCCTTCCTCCTTCTTTCCCACCTCGCCACGTACTGGAATGGTGCGGCGCGGCATTAAGTATCAATATTGCGTCTTATGTACACAGCCAAAGGATTACAGGAAACAGCAAGTGATAGAATAAATGTTTGTTTGTGTTAGTGAAGAAAATGTACAGGAACACAGCAATACAGTGGTTGTTATTCGGTACTTTTTAAACCTACATGGCGCTCAGTCAGTCAGTCAGAGTCAGTGTACATCTTGACACCACTGTGATCCGTGTTTCGGCATTCACCCGAGAAATGACAAAGTGTGTCTGTGTTTGTGTTACGGTGAAGGTGTGTGTCAGTCATTCATTAACATTGAGTACTGTTTGGTCACGGTACTGGTGTGATGATGATAAGCTTGGCATGATATCTATTATTCATTCCGTGTCGTGATGGAGTGATTGCATCTTGCCTACCTCGCAGCTCAAGACGGCAGGCTGACTGGTGTGGGTTGCGGTGAAGGCAATACAGTGCCAAGCCCCGCCTGGCACAACTGTACCACAACCACACAAAGGGGCACAATTCAAGGAACAAAGCACTTGAAAAGAATTGCGTATTATCTAAACTTTGTAATGACGCGTATACAGAAGTAGTGAAGATCCCACCCTGCAGTGCCCGGCTCGTTCGCCACCAAGTGGGTGAGTTGCCAACCACGGTATTGCTGTGTTATTTGTACGTTTTATCCACTGACACAAACAAGAAATCAGTTTGTCATTTGCCAACTGTTCCCTCAAATGGTTTGGTTGCGTGCATCAGACACAATGATGGTTACTTAATGGCGCGCTCCACATTCAACTACTGAGCGAGGCGGGAGGCAGTGTGGCGCAGGCAGGCATGCCCAGAGGGACACCAGATCGCATCTCTTCCACCTTGATTTCTCACAAACTGAAGCAAACCACAGCATTTGTGTATTGCGTATTTTCAGTTTGGAAGGACCTGAACTATCACATCCCGAAATATGTACCTTAAACTCACGGGGCACCCTGTATATACTTAGATAACTGCACACACACACACACACACACACACACACACACACACACACACACACACGGCCCGGTAGCTCAGTGGTTAGAGCGCTGGCTTCACAAGCCAGAGGACCGGGGTTCGATTCCCCGGCCAGGTGGAGATATTTGGGTGTGTCTCCTTTGACGTGTAGCCCCTGTTCACCTAGCAGTGAGTAGGTACGGGATGTAAATCGAGGAGTTGTGACCTCGTTGTCCCGGTGTGTGGTGTGTTCCTGGTCTCAGGCCTATCCGAAGATCGGAAACAATGAGCTCTGAGCTCGTTCCGTAGGGTAACGTCTGGCTGTCTCGTCAGAGACTGCAGCAGATCAAACAGTGAATTACACACACACACACACACACACCATGCCACGCCTCTCTCGTCCTCGTAGCGTCCCACTTCTCATAATTCACAGTGAAACAGTTTTGTAATCTATTTGAGTGAGGCGTGAACGGGGCGGCGGCGAAGTTTCCTCTTTATTTAGAAAGTTTTCCCACCTTAATTTCTTTTGGCGAAGGAGAGAGCTAAAAAAAAGTGAAGAGGAAAAAATATACAGTGGACGTGTGTGTGTGTGTAATTCACTGTTTGATCTGCTGCAGTCTCTGACGAGACAGCCAGACGTTACCCTACGGAACGAGCTCAGAGCTCATTATTTCCGATCTTCGGATAGGCCTGAGACCAGGCACACACCATACACCGGGACAACAAGGTCACAACTCCTCGATTTACATCCCGTACCTACTCACTGCTAGGTGAACAGGGGCTACACGTCAAAGGAGACACACCCAAATATCTCCACCCAGCCGGGGAATCGAATCCCGGTCCTCTGGCTTGTGAAGCCAGCGCTCTAACCACTGAGCTACCGTGTGTGTGTGTGTGTGTGTGTGTGTGTGTGTCAGAAAGCCTCACTAACACCAATATTGTGTCGGTGGGTTGTATTTTTGTGCAAACAAATGTCATTTCCGACTGCATATGGCCAGTGGAAATGTATTGTTAATGTCACACACATGATTTCCGCGCGGATAATCAATTTCTCTCTCTCTCACTCTCTCTCTCTCTCTCTCTCTCTCTCTCTCTCTCTCTCTCTCTCTCTCTCTCTCTCTCTCTCTCTCTCTCTCTCTCTCTCTCTCTCTCTCTCTCTCTCTCTCTCTCTCTCTCTCTCTCTCTCTCTCTCTCTCTCTCTCTCTCTCTCTCTCTCTCTCTCTCTCTCTCTCTCTCTCTCTCTCTCTCTCTCTCTCTCTCTCTCTCTCTCTCTCTCTTTGCTTCAGCTTCCATTGTCATTCTAACTATTGAAATCGCAGCTATTGTTATGGTGACTTTGATGGTGATAATTGTAATAGTGATAATAGTTATTGAACACCACCACCACCACCACCACCATCATCGCCGCTTCCGCCGCCGCCGCAAACGCCGCCACCACCACCACCACCATCACCACCACCACTACCACCACCAGAGCAACACACAGTCACCAGGGTCTCTGTTGCAATATTCATGCGCCATCACAAATTACCCTCAAAATTCAACACTGACCTTCACTGTCACCACCACCATCACCACCACTTCCACACTTACCCGGTCAGCATCAGTAATCGTACCACTATTACCAACATTACTACCACCATTACTGACTATATGAATAGTAGCAGTAAGAACACCATCACCACTGTCACCACCACCACGACCATCACCACTTTGTCAATCACCATTATAGTGACAGTGTCAACGCCACTATCACCATCACAAACGGCACCATTTAATGCCAAACATCGGTATCACCATTATTACCATCATCATTACCATTATTACCACTATCACTACTACCATCACCATCACCATTATTACCATTATCATCACCATTATTACCACTATCACCACTATTATCATCATCACCATTATTACTACCATCATCACTATTATTACCATTATCATCACCATTATTACCACTATCATCATCATCATTATTACCATCATCATCACTATTATTACCATAATCATCACCATTATTACCAGTATCACCACTGTCGTGTCTGCAAGTTGCACGATCTTGTTGTGTCCCTAATCTTAAAGACTGCTTTGTGGGTTCAAGGGAACGCCTCTGAGTTTTTTATAAACTTTACTTAATTACATTATTTACAAACATTTACACCTTAAGACCCTTACGACAACAAATAAAACCACGAAAACCACGAAATTTTAATCACTCTCTTCACGCAAGGTCCACCTTCAAATGCCTCAAATTCTGCCACATTATATCTTAAACCCAAATTCATTACACACACAATAACTCCATTGATAACAAATTTTCTCTCTTCACTTAAATTTCTTCTAATGTTCCAGATTTCTTCACAATATTCCCGTTATCCAACTCAAATCACGCAATTTAAATTCAAAGATAAGATACATCCTAACACACCCTACAATTTACCTTCCAATAAAAACAACACCCTACACAACCTACACATAACCATTTTTCCTTTATCAGAATATGACACCAACATATTCTGTGACTGCATTACAACTGTCTGGCTACACTTACTGGTCTTGAGATAAGCGGCGCGCCCATTTTGACCCTCTGGTCTGACAGCTCTCTCTCGCTGTCGTCTCTCGCCTTCTCGGCGTTCTCGGCTTCTCTCTCCCTCTCTCTCGCTCTCTGACTCTCTGTCTCTTAAACCTCCTAATATACACGCGTTACTTGACTTCTCGTCCATATCATTTTACTTCCGGCGACCTCTGATTACTACCAGATATGGGGAGAAGGTTCCATAAGCTTCATCTTGTAGTCTACTGCTCGTCTCCGGCTGTGTTTGTCTTGTCATGACTCACCGCCTCTTGTTGTTCTCCTCGGTGGTCACGGGACTTCTTATCTATCAGATTAGTGATAGCGTTTTATAATCTTGGTACCTGCTTTCGTGTCTCTCATGTTTCTTCATTTATTATTCTCCTTCTTACTTCCATCTTCATCTCTTCATTCTTGCTGTCTTCTTCCTTACGTATTTCATTTCTTCTCGATTTCCATGTCACAACAGCACTACCATCATCATCACCATTATTACCACCATCATCACTACCATCATCATCACCATTATTACCACCATCACCACTAAAGGGAAAAAATGCCCTAATAAACTTCAACTTTGGGTAACAAGCGTCTACACTGCCACTGTTTTCACACAATTTTCTCAGTCTCTTCCTCCTCTCCTTCCTTAAAGTGCCGCAGACAAACGCACACACACACACACACACACACACACACACACACACACACACACACACACACACACACACACACGGTAGCTCAGTGGTTAGAGCGCTGGCTTCACAAGCCAGAGGACCGGGGTTCGATTCCCCGGCCGGTTGGAGATATTTGGGTATGTCTCCTTTGACGTGTAGCCCCTGTTCACCTAGCAGTGAGTAGGTACGGGATGTAAATCGAGGAGTTGTGACCATGTTATCCCGGTGTGTGGTGTGTGCCTGGTCTCAGGCCTATCCGAAGATCGGAAATAATGAGCTTTAAGCTCGTTCCGTAGGGTAACGTCTGGCTGTCTCGTCAGAGACTGCAGCAGATCAAACAGTGAAACACACATACACACACAACGCTTTACATCATTCTTCCTTCTCTTACGTCTTCACTCATCACTTAACCTCTCGTATCCCAGCCCACTTCCCACTTCCCGCTTCCCGCCTTTCGCCTCCGCCTCTCGAAACATCCTCCCGGTCTTAGCCTTTCAGCCTCATACTACGTACTGCCCCCGGCCTCCTTCCGCCGTCTCCCGCCGCCGCGGCCGCCTCCCGGCACCACCCCTTGGTGCTTAACAGGGCGTGTAATGTTATTTTTACCTGAAGGAAATGTAATTTACTCCTCGCATCCTACGTCTATCGCGGAGAGAGAGAGAGAGAGAGAGAGAGAGAGAGAGAGAGAGAGAGAGAGAGATAACAATGGAGCAAATTAAACATGAAATAGGCTCAGAAGTGCGTACACCGAAGCGGAAAATTTTGTTTACAAAGGAAAATTCCCTCACTCTCTCTCTCTCTCTCTCTCTCTCTCTCTCTCTCTCTCTCTCTCCAATATTTCTTTTTCGAAGGCCGGAAGGGGAAAAGTGAAGGAAGGAATAATAGATGACCAGATAAATCGTGTTTACAGAGAGAGAGAGAGAGAGAGAGAGAGAGAGAGAGAGAGAGAGAGAGAGAGAGAGAGAGAGAATGCTGTAATCTCAGTGAATCCTATTCTAGTTATTGATTTCTTTTGAAGTCTAGCTTTTTGAAAATTGAATATGGTTGTGCATTCCTTTGAGAGGCTTTGTCAGAGAGAGAGAGAGAGAGAGAGAGAGAGAGAGAGAGAGAGAGAGAGAGAGAGAGAGAGAGACGAGTAGTGCAGCTCCATTTTTAAGTCAAGGTCGCTTATGTGATCAATATTCAGCGTAAGAAAAAGAATTCCTCTATACCCAAGAGAGAGAGAGAGAGAGAGAGAGAGAGAGAGAGAGAGAGAGAGAGAGAGAGAGAGAGAGAGAGAGAGAGAGAGAGAGAGAGAGAGAGAGAGAGAGAGAGAGAGAGAGAGAGAGAGAGAGAGAGAGAGAGAGAGAGAGAGAGAGAGAGAGAGAGAGAGAGAGAGAGAGAGAGAGAGAGAGAGGATGATAGGAGAGACCAAAGGAGCAGGTGAAAGAGGGAGGGAAGGTATTAACGAGGGACAAAAGGGAACGAAAACTCTAAGAATTTCTTGTTTAAAAATCGAAGCCACCTGGATGAGAAGTCCCTGTAGGTGAGAGGGAGAGGAGAGAGGGAGAGAGGGTACAGGTGAAAGAGAGAGAGAGAGAGAGAGAGAGAGGTACAGGTGAGAGGGGTGAGGGACAGATGACGGGGAGAAACATGTGAGGTGAGGGAGAAGTGAGGCGTACGCGAGGGAAGAAGTGTGTCACGGAGGGAAAGAAGGGGAGGACTTTGAAAAGGACTTGGGCTTTGGGTCCCTAACGAAGGAGGAGGAAGAGGAGAAGGACGAGCTATGTAAGGGAGGGAGAAGAAAGGAAGGTGGCAAGAATTGGAATGTTGGTAAGAAAGAAGAGGATAAGGAGGAGGAAGAGAAGAGGAGGAGGAGGAGGAGAAGGAGGAGGAGGAGGAATAGAAGAGGTGAGCTATGTTAGGAAGTACAGTAAAGAAGAGAGTAAGAATTAAGAATAGTGAATAAAGAGTAAAGGTTAAGAAGAGAATCATAGCAACAATAGTTACCCCAAAGATTAATATTATAGACAACATGAAAAGAATGAATGATTACCATAAACACACACACACACACACACACACACACACACACACAGAGAGAGAGAGAGAGAGAGAGAGAGAGAGAGAGAGAGAGAGAGAGAGAGAGAGAGAGAGAGAGAGAGAGAGAGAGAGAGAGAGAGAGAGAGAGAGAGAGATACAAATTGAGAGTTTAAATGAACAAAAATAACATTAAAATAAAATAAGACGAGAAAGAATTAAATACAGAAAGAGAGATAGAAAGAGAAAAGAAAGAAAGAGCTCAAAGATAAAAAAAAAGAGAATATAATGGAAAAAATGAGAGAGAGAGAGAGAGAGAGAGAGAGAGAGAGAGAGAGAGTTCAAAGTTTGGAAACAGGAGGTGAAGCAACGAAGCCTTTGTAAAGCGTTAGGCCCACATTCCTCCCTCCTCTCCCTACCTCTCCCTGCCTCTCCTTGTTCGTTACTCTCTCGTCTTTTCTTTTTGTCTGTAAGAGCGAGTGATTGTTCGTCAGGCTTTTGTATCTGCTGATGTTGTCTGTTGTTAGTGGAAGGTACGAGCTGCTCCATCTCGATGTGACGGGAAGAAAGGACGGAAAGAAGGGGACGGGAAGATGGTGATGGGGAAAGAGTAGACGGGAAGAGAAGGACAGGAAGATTTGGACCGGAAGAGGAGAAGGGAAAGAAAGTAGAAGGGAAGATGTGGAGTGGTACGTTGGAACTGGGGAAGCTGTAATGGTTCTAATGTGATGGTGGTAGTAAGAGCAGCAGCAGCAGTAGTAGTAGTAGTAGTAGTAGTAGTAGTAGTAGTAGTAGTAGTAGTAGTAGATGTAGTAATAGTAGTAGAAGAAGATTACCATGTTTTATTACACTGCCACCAGCACCTCCTCCTCCTCCTCCTCCTCCTCCTCCTCCTCCTCCTCCTCCTCCTCCTCCTCCTCCTCCTCCTCCTCCTCCTCCTCCTCACCTACCCTTGTGTCCACAGCGTCACCTCACTCCCTCATGCCTGTCTTACATCACTCGCACACCAATTACAACACACACTCTCTCTCTCTCTCTCTCTCTCTCTCTCTCTCTCTCTCTCTCTCTCTCTCTCTCTCTCTCTCACGTCTCACCTGGGCAGACAAACAACGTAACTGACTTGTTGAAGCTACCGTGGAAAACATGTTTGTCTCAAGTTAAGAACGACATAGCCACAGTGTATGTACGAGTGTGTGTGTGTGTGTGTGTGTGTGTGTGTGTGTGTGTGTGTGTGTGTGTGTGTCTGGTTCGCTCACTGACCACCGTTCCTCTTGGCAAGCCCTTCCTTCTTCATCTTTCTTTTTTTCTTTTGTGTGTTTTGTTATCTTCTTCCCCGTTTATCTCTCTCTGTCTCTCTCTTTGTCTTCTGTTTTTCTCTTTCTCCTTTTCGATTTTTTTTCTTTTAGTGACCACCGTTTCTCTTGGTAAACTTTTCTCCTCCTTCTCTTCTTTTTCCTCCTCATTCTTTTTCTTTTTCGTTTTCTCTTGCGCTCTTCATCTTCCTTTTCCTCTTCCTCATCTTTCTTCTCTTAATCTTTGTTGTTCCTTTTCACAAGCCTTTCTTTTCCTTGTTTCTCCTTCGTCTTGTATTTTCTTCCTCCTTTTCCTCTTCCTCTCCTCTTTACTTTTCTTTCAAAATGAAGTATTAACTTTGAGAATGTGTAAAGTTAATCATTCTGCCCTCAAATGTCACAGTCTTACCTTTATTCATATTCCTGTTCTTTTATTTAGGGATGGGAGCCGCGCGGAGTGGATTCCAGCGTTGGGTTAAATGTGACAGCCAAATAAGAGGACAGCGAGTAACTACTACCTTATTGCCAAAAGAGTTCGTGACATACTTTACACTGTTTCACGCCACCTACATCGCCCCCTCACCTACCTACCTACCTACTTGCCTTCCCACTTACCTACTTACCTACACACACACACACACACACACACACACACACACACACGTACACACATACAAACGCTTTTTCCTTAGCTTCACTCAAATCTTCCCACTTTACTAGAAATTACGTGTGAGTTCATGCATATTTCTCAGAACTGTTATCCTTTTTTGGTTTATTTACTTATTTGCTCACTTCTCTTTTTTTTTTTTACGCACACGTGGAGATTAGGCAGGTGGAAACAAAGGAAAGAAAGAAAAAGAAATAAGGAAAAGTCCATGAAAATGTCGCCTCCAAGAAAAGTATGCAAATGAGTAAAGGAATAAATAAAATAAGAAAAAAAAATAAAAATAAAAGGAAACCACGTTAATTTCCTGATGATCAAGAGTACTCTGACTCCGTAATTCACAAGATTGCGCGTCCCCATTACAACATTGTACTCCGGAGAAACAAAAAAGCGTGAAGGGAACCTCTATTTTCAAGTCTAGCAATGTAATCACAGACACACATATTTTTTCTCAGGTGTCAGGGAAATGCTTTCATTACATAGAGTACAGCTTGAGTGCAGTGGCTGATGACAGTGGGTATGAGGGGTGAGTACAGGGCGCGGATGATGGCAGTGTGTGTGTGTGAAGGGTGAGGCAGAGTGGGAGGTGTGGCTTGACGCGAGCAAATAAAGGAGCGTTAAGTGCACGGGAAGATATTGCTATGATTAACTACCACTGCATACCTTATTCT
>NC_059293.1:22208588-22223588 GCF_017591435.1 Portunus trituberculatus | reverse complement strand
ATATATATATATATATATATATGTTTAATACAAGACAGTAGTAGAGTAGAGTAGAGCGTGACGTGACGTGACGTAAGGCGGTGGAGGTGGTGTTGGTGGTATATTATTCAGAGTAGGGAGGCAGCTACTATTGTTGACGTCACGGTGATGTATCGACATTCCTCTACACTCGGAGCGAGTCGCGCCTCGAAGCCTCGCCTTAGAATCTCTGCAATATATATGAGGGAAAAGAAAGTCAAGGAATTATTGCCGTGTTACGCTCAATACAAAAGTGTTGTTCGTAATGAAAAATAGTTGCCCATGAAGTTAGTTGAAAATAAAGTGGTTGGCTCTTGTGTTAGCTCGGCGCGAGATTTGCTGCTCTCAAACTTTTGGTGCCTCAAAGCAGCCAGGCCTCTGGCACGCGATAGTTGCTGGGCTGGCCTGGCGAGTTGGCGGCGGCTTCATATAAATTGAACAACCTTGACTGCGTGAGTGACTTCCTTCAGCATCAAGTCAGGAACTAAACTATGCCTTTTTGTAGCGAAAAAGCCGCGGACAGCGGGAGGCACGCATACGAGGCCTTGCCCTGTCATACCCTCCCCCATGGCGTGAAGACATGTAATTCGGCGGATGTTCCGTGCGTGGAGCTTCGCCTCGCGTGTCTGGAGGAAGCGATGCCAAGCTTGTCCTGATGAGTGAGCCTCCGCCACAGGCGCAGACCCGCGCGGCAAGGTTGCTGGTGGTGACCTTCACAGCAAGTCTGGCATTCTTGGCCACCAGGCAAGGCAACTTAGAGATCGGCATGCGTGCTGGAAACCTGCACCACGAGAGAACCAGAGGGAGGAGCACCAGGAGGAGGAGGAAGAAGGAGAGAGAGAGAGAGAGAGAGAGAGAGAGAGAGAGAGAGAGAGAGAGAGAGAGAGAGAGAGAGAGAGAGAGAGAGAGAGAGAGAGAGAGAGAGAGAGAGAGAGAGAGAGAGAGAGAGAGAGAGAGAGAGAGAGAGAGAGAGAGAGAGAGAGATTAGGGTGCGGGAGAACGGATTAACGCTGGTGTTTTTTGTTGAAATTTCACTTCATATTTCGTATAACTGTGTATGTATGTATGTGTGTATGTATATTTGGAGGGTGGGTAGGGTCATTCGTATGTACGAGTATACAGGAGCAGACTAGTGGTGGAGTGCAGGCACGCTCTCTCGAATTACTAAAGTTTACTTTTAAAGAAATGAAACCATGATGTAATGTTCCCTGTGTTTTTTGTGAAAACTCTCTCTCTCTCTCTCTCTCTCTCTCTCTCTCTCTCTCTGTGTGTGTGTGTGTGTGTGTGTGTGTGTGTGTGTGCGTGTGTGCGTGTGTGCGCGTGCGTGCGTGCGTGTGTGTGTGCGTGCGTGCATGCGCGCGCGTGTGTGTGTGTGTGTGTGTGTGTGTGTGTGTGTGTGTGTGTGTGTGTGTGTGTGTCTCCCTGGGCGTCTTTCTGTGTGTCATTCGCCTCCTCGGCGTGCAGACAAAAGACATTACGGGGAGAGGGAAGTCTGCATCTTTTTAATTATACTCCGCCGAGGAATATTGCACAAATGCGGCACCGAGCTGCCGTGTTGCCGGGACAAAGCACCATTGTTGGCAAACACAAAGGGTGGCAACGTTGCCTTGCAGCGCCCGCCCACCTTCACCAACACAAACTTACCACTTCATATAATATTTTCATCCTACAGAATCGGACGGTGACATCCCGAGGAGGAAGCCGCCGCGACCTCACGCAGCGCCGCGGGCCGCGGACAGCCGTGCCTCTGGGTGATGAGCGAGCACCATTGATGCGCCCCCGCCCACTGAGGGTCACCTCCTGATACTGGGCGGCTAACACAACATACGATGAGCATTATGGCGGCGAGGGCGTCGGTGTGTTTGATGCTGCTGGGTCTGCTTGGACTGAGTGCCGCCGCAGACCTTCACAACAGCCTCATTAACTCCTCCACGCTGGAGGTGAACGAGCCACGGCGGGAGGACAAGGAGCGCAAGATCAAGACGGCGCGGCCGCGTGACCCACTAGTGGTGCACACCACCACTGGTCTGGTGCGGGGCTTCAGGAGGAACGTGCTCGGCAAGAACGTTGACACCTTCTACGGCATCCCCTTCGCCCAGCCCCCTGTAGGAGAACTCCGCTACAAGAAGCCTGTGCCGGTGACGCCGTGGGCAGGCATCCTGGAGGCCACCAAGCTGCCCAACTCGTGCGTGCAGGAGCCCTTCACCTACTTCCCCGGCTTCCACGGCGAGGAGATGTGGAACCCCAACACTGATCTCTCCGAGGACTGCCTCTACCTCAACATCTGGGCCCCTGCCCACCTGCGGGAGTCCGACGCACGCCCCTCCGAGGTGCTGGTGTGGATCTACGGCGGCGGCTACATGGGCGGCACCACCACGCTGGAGGTGTACGATGCCGACCTGCTGGTGGCCAACACTGACATGATCATCACCTCCATGCAGTACCGCTGCGGCGCCTTCGGCTATCTCTACCTCAAGATGGAAGACGCCCCGGGCAATGTGGGCATGTACGACCAGGCGCTAGCCATCAAGTGGATCCGCAACAACATTAAGTTTTTCGGCGGCGACCCAGACCGCATCACGCTGTTTGGGGAGTCGGCGGGCGCGGGCTCCATTGCCGTGCACCTGCTGTCTCCCATCTCCAGCCACCTGTTCCAACGCGCCATTCTGCAGTCAGGCGTGGTCAACTCCCCATGGTCCATCATGACGCGAGAGAAGGCCTACGACATCGCCGTCAAACTGGTGGAGGACGTGGGCTGCAACGCCACGCTGGTCACCGAGGACCCCGGCGGCGTGATGTCCTGCATGCGCACCGTGGACGCCGCCACCATCTCGCTGGCGCAATGGAACAGCTACCTCGGCCTCATGCAGTTCCCCTCTACCCCCATCGTGGACGGCGAATTTCTGCCGGACGAACCTCTCGATATGATCCGCCGCGGGGAGGTGAAGAAGACGGAAATTCTCATTGGCTCCAACCTAGATGAAGGTGAGTCTTCCCCATTCAACACCTTAACCTCCACTATCTCTCCCGTCCCTCCTCCTCCCGTCTCGTAGATCACTATGCACCATTGAACTACCCTCCTCCCCCATAACTCGCTCACTCACTCCCACTATCCTGCAGCCCTCACTCACAGCCCTCCCATCCTTCTCACACTCCCAGGCCGTCCTCACTTACTCCCCCTCCCACCCATCCCCACCCCTAAGGCCCTCTCACTTGCTCCCCGTTCCGTGCCATGCCACTCCTGACCTGCTTGTTTCAATGAGACTCTCTGCTTGCCGTGTTTTCACCCACTGGTCCTCCCACACAGCATGCCCCCCCCTCTCTCCCGCGTTCCATCTTTCTTTCTCCAAAACCCTGAGGGCCTTCCTACACTTACCAAAACAGTATCCCACACTCTCTTGCTCTCTCACCCTCGACATTGTTTCCTCCATAAAATGCTCCCTCTTTTACCTCCTCATCCTCCTCTTCCTCCTCCTCCCTGACACAATGTATTGCCTGCGTGTGGGCCGTAGTGAATAATCTCTTTTGAAGATTACACTGTATTCTTCACCTTCACGCGGCAAGTAGTGCAGGAAGGAAAAGAGACGGAGAGACGGTGAGTGAGGATTGGAGGAGGGAGGGGAAGGGAGGAGTGGATGGATGGAGAGGAAGAGAAGGCAGGTGGAGGATGTCAAGATATAATGGCTGCTATTTGTTGTGCTTCTATATCACGAGAGAGAGAGAGAGAGAGAGAGAGAGAGAGAGAGAGAGAGAGAGAGAGAGAGAGAGAGAGAGAGAGAGAGAGAGAGAGAGAGAGAGAGAGAGAGTGAGAGAAACCTAAACACTACCGACCCCTTTTCCTAGCGGTAACTTCTTGGCTACTTAAATGACTCTCTAACTTTCCTTCTAACTTGTACAAACTTGTCTTGGCCCTGACTTGGTCCTTCCTTCCCTGTGCTACATCCTCCCTCGAGCCGCCTCCCCTTCCACTGCCGAATTTCCCTCTCAAACCCCTACAAACTTCTCCCTTCCTACTTTACGTCCTGACCTTGAACCTGCTTCTTTAAACACATTCCCAGGCGTGTGTCCTCAAATTTCCCTCTCTCATTTGTATCTTTAACCTTCCATCTTAACTCTGGATTTCAGAAATTCTAAGCTTCAGTTTTATTTTTCTTTCATCTCTTCATCTTTTTCTTCCTTACGCTAACTTTCCGTGCAAACCTCCGGCGTACGTTTTCTGTCTGTCTTTCTGTAAGGAGCGAAACTTGTCTGAGTGTCTGAGCCTCACACGCTTCTGGAGTTTCGTTTTTCTTAGTGTCTCGAGGCACCACTTCCTTACCCGGGAAGAATCTCATCACTTTTATTCCACCTTCTCACTCCATCATCAAAGTTTTTCTGCACTTAGCTCACCACCTCCCTCTCTCCTGCTTCACTCCTTTGCCTCTCTCCCTCCTTCCTCCCTTCCTTATTCCTTCCTTCCTTCATTTCTTCCTTCCTTCCTTCCTTCCTTTTTCCTTCCTTCACTTTTCCCGTCCCATTTCTGAATAATTTCCCTCGTCACTTTTACTCCTCCTCTTCTTTCCATCATCAAAGTTTCCCTGTACTTGCCACTGCTCCTCCCCCTCTCTCTCTTACTTCACTTCTTCCTCTTCCTCCTTCCTTCCTTCAGTGTTTCCCGTCCCGTCTCTCAATAATTTCCCCCTCGCCCTTAACCTTCACCCTCGTCGGAAGACTAATTCATTTTCCGCAGGTAAGGCGAGGTTACGTCACGGGTAAGATAGATCCACTTCCTTTTCCTTCTCCCGCCTCAATTTATCTCACCTTACCTTACCTTACTTTACCGAACCCTGACGTGCCTTACTTTATTCTGGTGTGTGTGTGTGTGTGTGTGTGTGTGTGTGTGTGTGTGTGTGTGTGTTTGAGAGAGAGAGAGAGAGAGAGAGAGAGAGAGAGAGAGAGAGAGAGAGAGAGAGAGAGAGAGAGAGAGAGAGAGAGAGAGAGAGAGAGAGAGAAGGTAAATTAAGATACAATGAGGTGGAGTAAGGAAGCAAGTAAGAGCGTGCACTTATATATACATACATACATACATACATACATACATACATACCCGCGCACGCCACACACACATACATACATACATACATACCCGCGCACGCCACACACACATACATACATGCATACATACATATCCGCGCACGCCACACACACATACATACATACATACATTCATACCCGCGCACGCCACACACACATACACACATACATACATACATACATACATACCCGCGCACGCCACACACAAAGCCGCCCCTCTCTCCCACAAACTTTCCTCCAAACATTATACAAACTGATTCGATTACGTGCAATTTTTTTTTTTTTCCTTTCCCCAACACACCACAAAAAGTTCCCGGCAGTTTCCAGCCTCTCGTGACGTCTCAAAGAAAAGCCCCATTACCCACAACCACAATACATGATTCTCTCTCTCTCTCTCTCTCTCTCTCTCTCTCTCTCTCTCTCTCTCTCTCTCTCTCTCACACACACACACACACACACAATACAATAATGAAGAAATCCCTCTTAGTAGTGTATGTATGTATATAATTTTATTTGTTCTCATATATTCCTGCTCTTCATGAAACACTTCCACGCCGCACCTTCACTATTTTCAAAGGGCTCCAGTTGAAGTGACACTGGTTTTTAAGGATGTTTCTGTAATACTAGTGACATGTTAGCAAGTTTTTTTTTTTTGCATTATCAACAGAAAAGATACTCGGCTAATCGTCTTTATGGTCTTTGAGAATGGTCGCGGGGAGAGAAAGAGAGAGGGAAGCGTTTCTGGATATAGCTCTATTGTATAAACCTTTCCCGCAGGCACTTACTTCATGCTGTACGACTTCCTGAGTTACTTCGACAAGGATGAGTCCACGGCGCTCACACGGGAACAGTTCCTCGAGATTCTGAACCAGATTTTCAAGGACTGGTCACCGGCGGAGCGAGAGTCGATCATATTCCAGGTGAGTCTTGCTGCTACTGCCTCTGCTGCTGGCAAAGGTGACTGTAGGCCGGGCAAAGGAAATATAAGGTGTTGGTGTCTCTGGTCTGGTGGTGATTCGTGGCCGTAGCTTTGTATGTGCTGAGGAGAGAATGGAAGGCAGTCTGCTCTCTCTCTCTCTCTCTCTCTCTCTCTCTCTCTCTCTCTCTCTCTCTCTCTCTCTCTCTCTCTCTCTCTCTCTCTCTCTCTCTCTCTCTCTCTCTCTCTCTCTCTCTCTCTCTCTCTCTCTCTCTCTCTCTCTCTCTCTCTCTCTCTCTCTCTCTCTCTCTCTCTCTCTCTCTCTCTCTCTCTCTCTCTCTCTCTCTCTCTCTCTCTCTCTCTCTCTCTCTCTCTCTCTCTCTCTCTCTCTCTCTCTCTCTCTCTCTCTCTCTCTCTCTCTCTCTCTCTCTCTCTCTCTCTCTCTCTCTCTCTCTCTCTCTCTCTCTCTCTCTCTCACCTTTCATCCTTCCTCCCTTTCCCTCTCCTGCGTGAGTAGTGGTAAAGTTGCAGGAAGAGGAAGCGAGGAGGCGGCGTCATTTTTACCGCAAAGAAATGCCAAGATCTTCACTAAGTAAGCATGCATGGCGGTGAAAAGTCGCAATGAACCTCAGTCATTCTCAGCAGTGTTGCGAGCCGGAAGGGGAAGCTAATAAGACGCTGCTGGTTTGATTAATTTAAGTTCCCTCCACACACACACACACACACACACACACACACACACACACACACACACACACACACACACACACACACACACACACACACACACACACACACACACACACACACACACACACACACACACACACACACACACACACTGAAGATGAGATACTCGTGTAGATACTTTCTTTTAACACTGTGCTTGTCCGCCCTATTGAAAATTTATTAGGTATAGGAATGAGTTTTGTACTGTGAGATCTTTTTTTCTTTCACCTTCTTTTAGTTTGTATATGGTTACTATTAGTGTTGGTATGAACTTGTTCTTTCTCCCCTTTTTGTACTGTCTTGGTGGTTCGATATAGTACAGTGAGATACAAACACACACATGGAGTTAACACGTATCTTTGTCCCTCAGTACACCAACTGGGACAACCCGGACGATGGACGAGCGAACGAGAAGGCAGCAGGAGAGGTGGTGGGCGATTACTTCTTCGTGTGTCCCTCCAACCTGTTTGCCCAACTGTATGCCGACGCTGGTGGAAGAGTCTACTACTACTACTTCAACCACGTGAGTCGAGAGAGAGAGAGAGAGAGAGAGAGAGAGAGAGAGAGAGAGAGAGAGAGAGAGAGAGAGAGAGAGAGAGAGAGAGAGAGAGAGAGAGAGATTAAGGTGATGAGAATGGAAGACCTGCAGTTTCGTTGCTGTTTTAAAGCAGAATGTATTATCGTTAGCGAGGATTTGCCCCCATGTGTATGTGTGTGTGTGTGTGTGTGTGTGTGTGTGTGTGTGTGTGTGTGTGTGTGTGTGTGTGTGTTTCTCTGTACATGTCTGCCTCCTCTTATCTGTCTATCCATCTCTCTCTCTCTCTCTCTCTCTCTCTCTCTCTCTCTCTCTCTCTCTCTCTCTCTCTCTCTCTCTCTCTCTCTCTCTCTCTCTCTCTCTCTCTCTCTCTCTCTCTCTCTCTCTCTCTCTCTCTCTCTCTCTCTCTCTCTCTCTCTCTCTCTCTCTCTCTCGGCAGTCACCCTTTAGTCTCCATCGCCCCTCTCTATCCTGACACACGAATATATATAGTCGAGGCCGTCCCTCCTTCATTCCCTCCGAGAATACCAGCGGCGTGAGTGTGGCTCAGAGAGAGAGAGAGAGAGAGAGAGAGAGAGAGAGGAAGGAAGGACTGGAGAGGAAGAGGTCATGAGCTATAGAGGAGGAGGAGGAGGAGGAGGAGGATGACAGAAAGGGAAGAATAGAATAGACGAGGACCAAGAATGAAGGATAGATAGGTACGAGGGAGAAGGATAGAGAAAGAGAAAGAAAAGAATGAACAAGAGGAAAAAGAAGAGGAGGAGGAAGAGTAAAAGGAGGGAATATGGGTAGAATAGACGAAGGTTAGGAAGAGAAAGGGAGAGGAGAAAGAGGAGGATAGGCTTCGAGGGGAGGTGGTCGGGAGAGGGACAGAAAGGTCAGGAAGAGAGAGAGAGAGAGAGAGAGAGAGAGAGAGAGAGAGAGTATAGAATAAAGAAAGAATGGGAAGGAAGAACAAAAGAAGGAAGGAAGAAGGAGATCAAGAGAAAGAGTGAAAGACAAAGGAAAAGAAAGGAGAGAGAGAGAGAGAGAGAGAGAGAGAGAGAGAGAGAGAGAGAGAGAGAGAGAGAGAGAGAGAGAGAGAGAGAGAGAGAGAGAGAGAGAGATTGTAAGCGAGATAGGTGAGGTTCAAGTTTAGAAATTTCCTCATTAAAACTTTGAGGTATGAGAGAGAGAGAGAGAGAGAGAGAGAGAGAGAGAGAGAGAGAGAGAGAGAGAGAGAGAGAAGGGCAGCTTTAGTAGGGTGAATAATACACACTAACACACACCTCCAGTACTTGTGGTCTTCACCTTTATTTACTCAACTTTCCTTTCTCCTCGTCTTTATCATTCTCTTCATTTATCTCTCTCTCTCTCTCTCTCTCTCTCTCTCTCTCTCTCTCTCTTAGTCATGGTAGAGAGACAATTGGTTGGTGGGGAGTTGTTTTTTTCCTTACTATCACTTGTGTTTACATGTCTTTGGTTAATATTTCTTTCTTTTTCCTCTCGTTCAGTGTTTTATTTTTTTCTTGTTCTATTTTCTTATTATTTTTCTTATTTTTTTAATTTCTTTTCATTTTGTGATCTGTGTTTATTTTTGTTCCCCTTCCCTTTTCATCATCTTCCTCCTCCTCCTCCTCCTCCTCCGTTACAATCAACTTTTTTTTCTTTCTTTCATTAACTCCTTGAAATAGACTGTCGTTCTTTCCAATTCTCTCTCTCTCTCTCTCTCTCTCTCTCTCTCTCTCTCTCTCTCTCTCTCTCTCTCTCTCTCTCTCTCTCTCTCTTGCCGTTCCCTTTCACATTTTACAGTTTTCCATGCACACAGTTCTCTCTCTCTCTCTCTCTCTCTCTCTCTCTCTCTCTCTCTCTCTCTCTCTCTCTCTCTCTCTCTCTCTCTCTCTCTCATCCCCTTTCACCCGTTGCCCTCTCTCCCTCCCTCTCTCCTTCCCTCTCCCTTTCCCTCTCTCTCTCACACCTACCTCTGTCCACACACCTACGCCATCTAGCATACTATTTCTCTTTTTTCTCTCCCCTCTTCTCTCCCTTTCTTTCTTCCTCACTGCTTTCATATCTCTTTATATTCCATCCTTCTGTTTACTTTCTTTCCTTTTTATTTCTTTTTTTTCCTTTTAACTTCACCATTCATGTCTCTTCGTCCTATTTTTCATTCTCTCTTCTCCTCTTGTCCTCTCTCACCTTTGTCTCTTCCTGTTCTTTACTACGTTTTTTTTTTCTCTTTCTCCCACTCCTTCTTGTGCGTCTATCCTTTCTTCTTCTCCTTGTTTCCTCCCTCTGCACATCTTCCTGTCACTTCCTAACGTTCTTTCCATATTTCTCTTTTCTTTTCTTTTTACTTCCCTTCACTGCATTCTTCTATATATATCTAGTACATCCTTTCCTTCCTGCCTTCATTTCTTCCTTCATTCCTGGCTGTTCTCTTTTCTTTCTTTTTCCACCACTCACACACATATCCACTTCATCGTATCCTTCCTCTTATTCCTAACCAGCTTTAGTTGCACCTCACGTCTATTCCCAAGCACTTTTACTATTCATGCCTCTCCATTCCATGCTTCTGTCCCTCAGCCTTTGCTGTGTGTCACTTTTCCCGCTTCCAACTCACGTCTCTTCAAAACATTTTCTTTTCTCCCGCACGTAAGCCCTATATTCAGAAACGCTTCCCTCTCACACCGCGACCATTTTTAAAGACTACAGAGACGATTAGCCGAGTTCTAAAGAGTATTTGTCCTTTTGATTATGCAGAAAACTTGTTAACATGTCACTAGAATTACTGAAACATTCTTACAAATCCGTTTCACTTCAACAAGAGCCCTTTGAAAATAGTGATGGTCTGTGAGGTGTGGAAATGTTTCAGAATATGGGCCTCACAGATTCACACCCGATCTATCCTGTGCTTTTGTGCCCTCTCCTCCTTCCACCACGCGTCTCTATCTTCACTCACAGTCATTCTTGCCCCTCAGAGGACCACCAACCACCCCTGGGGAGAGTGGATGGGTGTGCTTCACGGGGATGAGATTGACTACGTGTTCGGGCTGCCACTCAACCAGTCCCTGAGCTACACGCCCGCCGAGAAGGATTTGTCTCTCAGAATAATGCGGCACTACAAGTTCTTCGCAGCCACGGGGTAAGCAGACAGATCATTGACTTGGCTGTCTTTAAACCTTATCTTGCCTTCTTCTGTCTGCTTTTTAACGAATAGTCTCTTGTGGGGGTTATTGGGGATTCCAGAGAGAGAGAGAGAGAGAGAGAGAGAGAGAGAGAGAGAGAGAGAGAGAGAGAGAGAGAGAGAGAGTGTGTGTGTGTGTGTGTGTGTGTGTGTGAGGAGGGAGAGATGGAGAAGGAAGAGCGCAGTAAAAAGAAATGAAGAAAAGATAGATTACACGACAAAGAGAGAGGAGATAGAAAGAGTATTAGATTGCTTACCATGAATAAAACAAAAGATACACAGGAAAGATGGAATAGGACATTGTGTGATGTGATGAGATGGGAAGAGGAGGAGGAGGAGGAGGAGGAGGAGATATGAAGGGAAAAAGAGAAGGGAATGGAAAGATAAATAGATAGATAGATAGATACGTAAATAGACAGATATAGATAAATAGCTAGATAGATAGATGGATGGATAGATAGAAAGATAGATAGATAGATACATACATAAACAGATAAATGGATAGATAAATAGATGGATAGACAGACAGATGGAGAAGTAATAGACAGATAGATAGTAGATAGATAAATAGATATAGATAACAAAAAAATATATGAATAGTTTTTTTGCAATGGAGGAAAGAAAAGAATATAGTTTTCCAGCCAAAAAAAAAGTGTGGTAAACAAACTCTAATTAATTTTTATGATGATGCATTGTTGATTAATTTATTTATTCACTCATTTATTCAATCTCGTTATTATGCCCTTGTTTATCTAGTTTGTTATGCATTTCCACTTTGTTTATTATGGATATGTATAGAAGCGAATGTAGAAATGAATAGATAGTACCGTTATCTCTCTCTCTCTCTCTCTCTCTCTCTCTCTCTCTCTCTCTCTCTCTCTCTCCACGTCAGTCGTCTGTCTCAGCCTTGTCACACGGCGTTCCCTCACATCCCAACACACACACACAGACACACAAACACTCCTTCCTGCCTCCGTCGCTGCCACGCTCCTCCACACTTACATGTTTCTCTCTTCTCAGCGTGTTCCCGCGGCGCCGCATCAGAGGGAATGTCGATACTTGCTTTTACTTCTTTCCTGGCCTCTTGTTCTGTCCTCAGTGCGATAATGGGACTGAGACGCGTTTTGTCTGTCGTCTTTTTAAACGTATTTATGTTGAGTGCCTGAAATTATTGTACTTTGCTCGTAAGTGTGTGTGTGTGTGTGTGTGTCTGTGTGTGTGTGTGTGTGTGTGTGTGTGTGTGTGTGTGTGTGTGTGTGTGTGTGTGTGTGTGTGTGTGTGTGTGTGTGTGTGTGTGTGTGTGTGTGTGTGTGTGTGTGTGTGTGTGTGTGTGTGTGTGTGTGTGTGTGTGTGTGTGTGTATGTGTATGTGTACGTGCTTTCGTGCATGCGTACGTGCGTGAGGTAAATTCTTCCCTACTCAATATTCGTCAGGACACGATATTGGCATACAGCATCACTCACACACACACACACACACACACACACACACACACACACACACACACACACACACACACACACACACACTGGCACAATGTTTCCTCTCTCGCTCCCAGCAAATTGCCAGGCGTGTGAAGCTTTGATCAGTTCATCATTACGCGAGGCGCCCTTGTGTCCTTCACTAGTGAGGCGCCGCCAACGGACAGCGCACTACCGAACTAAGCACAAATACAACACAGAACACTAGCGAAATGAGCAGAAATAGAGCGAAGTGAGTGGAAATGACTCGGAATACAACGAAAACTAGAAATACAATGCAGAATGTCACAACAATGAGGACAAAGGCAACGCAGGACACACATTGCTACGCAGATCAAAAATATAATGCAGTCTTAACTCAGAGGTATATAATCAGCAGAACACACACACACACACACACACACACACACACACACACTCTCTCTCTCTCTCTCTCTCTCTCTCTCTCTCTCTCTCTCTCTCTCTCTCTCTCTCTTCCTTCCCTCGCCATGTGTGTCTGAGTGCAATAGCTCATGATTCACCAATTACTTCACCAGGATCGTTGTTAATTTGTTATTGTTTTGCGGTAAATGTTTCCCACCGCCAGGGAAAATATTTTGGTTCTGCCGTTCGTGTTGTTATTTAGGGAATATGTTTACTGACTTAATTATTTTGTCTGTGTGTCTGTCTGTTTCCGTCTACATCTGTCAGTCTGTTTGTCCCAATTCCCCCATCCCATTCCCTCCCCACCACACACACCAGCTAACACAACCCCACCTAGCATTATTGTTCCTCCTCCTCCCTGGCCTTACATCAGCTCCTTTCTTCCTTTCTTTCCCTCCCACTCACTTCCCTCGAACCTTCAAGTCCTCGGGGGATCTTACTAACCCGCCTCTCTTCGGCTCTCCCACCCGCTCCATTAGAGAGGTTGATCCGGGGCTCCTGTGCACGAGAGACGGGATTTCTGGCGCCACTCTAGTGAAAACCATCTCGGCCAGACACGCGGCTGTCACGGAAGGGAGAGAGAGAGAGAGAGAGAGAGAGAGAGAGAGAGAGAGAGAGAGAGAGAGAGAGAGAGAGAGAGAGAGAGAGAGAGAGAGAGAGAGAGAGAGAGAGAGAGAGAGAGAGAGAGAGAGAGAGAGAGAGAGAGAGAGAGAGAGAGAGAGAGAGAGAGAGAGAGAGAGAGAGAGAGAGAGAGAGAGAGAGAGAGAGAGAGAGAGAGAGAGAGAGCAGCAGCAGGGGTAGAGAGGGAGGGTGATCGGGAGAGAGTGAGGGAAGGTCGAACAATTATGAGAAGAGAGGAAAAATGAAAGAGGAGAGAGAGAGAGAGAGAGAGAGAGAGAGAGAGAGAGAACGGTGAATGTATGAAAAACTACAAAAATACTTGCAATGTGATAGGGGGTAGTGATATAGTAGTAGTAGTAGTAGTAGTAGTAGTAGTAGTAGTAGTAGTAGTAGTAGTAGCAGCAGTAGCAGTAGCAGTAGTAGCAGCAGCAGCAGTAGCAGCAGCAGCAGCAGTAGCAGTAGTAGCAGCAGCAGTAGCAGCAGCAGCAGCAGTAGCAGCAGCAGTAGTAGCAGTAGTAGCAGTAGCAGTAGCAGCAGCAGTAGCAGCAGTAGTAGTAGTAGCAGCAGTAGTAGTAGTAGTAGTAGTAGTAGTAGTAGTAGTAGTAGTAGTAGAAGTAGTAGCATTAGAAGTAGAAGTAATAAAAGTAAGTGCAGCAGCAGTATATATATATGTAGTAAATTCTTGTAATTATCCCTTTCTTTTCATCATCATCGGCGTCGTCCTTCCTCCTTCTCCTTCCCCTCCTCCATCTCTTGCTCCTCCTCCTATCGATTCTGCTCCTCATATCACTCTCTGACATTAGTTCAAGTTCAACATTGAGTTTTTCCCCATTCATGTTGAAAAGACTGGTGTAACATCGCTGGGATTCCAATCATACTGTGTTTTATATTTGCTATCCTCTCTCAGCTATGTGCACGCTCCATTTTTCACGCTGCTGGTCCTCCACACCTCTCTGATCTCACCTGCCTCTCGTCTTCCTCGCCCTGCAGCCGCCCTGTGTCCCGGGAGAGCGAGTGGCCCCTGTATACAAGCCGAGGTCAGCAATACTATGTGTGGGGAACGAATGAATCGTGGCCGAAGATCGGAAGGGGACCTAGAACCACAGCCTGCGCCTTCTGGAATGAACTGATGCCCGTTCTAAGAGAGACTCAAGGTGGGTATGCTATGAGGGCGCCTCGAAAATGTTGGTTTGTTTAGTGTTGTTTTAGATGGGGGGGTTTGGGTGTGTGATGTGGAGTTTGCTGATATCTGCTGCTTGTGATTTGTGAAGGTTTTTTTTTTTTATGTGTGTTCTTTAGGTGTTTGTATGTGTGTGCGTACGTGCGTGCATGGTTCTATTTGGTTACGTAATATGTTTAACAATGTCATTTATTTTCTCTCACCAGGGGGCAGGATGTGTGACAGTAAGATGATGAAGGCTCTCAACGACGCCTCTCCAGCTCTCCTCCGCCTCTCCCCCACTCTCTTCTTCGTCACCCTCCTCTTAGCGCCGGCCCGCCTCTTCTAAACACACACACACACACACACACACACACACACACACACACACACACACACACACACACACACACACACACACACACACACACACACACACACGTGCTACCTGGTACGCTTACGCATTCTACTTACAGATAGGCACTCAAATGACACACACACACACACACACACACACACACACACACACACACACACACACACACACACACACACACACACACACACACACACACACACACACACACACACACACACACACACACACACACTGTATATTTTGTAATTAGAAGAGGATTTTGCGACAAGGAAATGAAGAGAGGAAGCAAGTGAGGGACAAAAGAATGAAGGTATGTCGGTTGTCGGGGTGGTGTGCTGTGGCGTCGACCGGCAAGGCAACGATCACACAGAAGCTGACCTGATTCACCTCCTTCCTGGCGCACGGGACTCGGAAATACCACATCAAACTGCGAACGACCAACGCTGCACCGGGAATAAAATTGCTCGTCAGGGACTTGTGTAAACATTGGAGGGAAAGAG